>NC_043980.1:11386553-11491553 GCF_902150065.1 Myripristis murdjan
ACAGCACAAACCTATTAAGACACTCGAGAGAGAACAAACAATACCCGTCTTGCCTCCTCCTGTTAGGCATTGACGACAATAAAAAAACAAAACAAAACACAAAACTGTTGAACAACAAACAAAACTATTGGAACATGTTCTCTTGTGAAAGTTTAAAAGGGATCCCTCTCACAAATGAAAAACAATTGGGAAGGGGGGGCGGTATTAAATTTCTTGCAGTATCTATTTTGTCCCTCAGTGTGACTGTAAAACAAAACAACAGCGGCATCTCATTTCAGTTGTGGAGGCGGTGGGCGATCTAATCCAGTCTGGTTTGTTCCGACAACAATAAAGGAACAAAACAAGCAGAAAGACCTTTACAGCAATAATGAGGAGGCTGTCCAAAGAGGAGGCAGGAGATGCCACACTCCCTCTAACTCATTGACACGCACACACACACATGCTCATACACTAAATCGTATACACACATGGAGATTGTTTTATGGCTGTTGTCTGCACTATCAGCTACAGACAGAGATATGAGCTCCTTCTGACAATAACCAGTTTACCCACAATAATCCCTCCAGACGGACAAGAGCGGCTGAAGTCTGGTTGTCTGTTATTGTAAATGGAAAGAGTACCTCAGTAACATGCCTGTGTTTGTGGGAAAGAACAGATTCAGCGGATGGCTCAGCAGGAAGATGGGGATATACCTACATGCAGAATGGAGTAGTAGATGTTAAGATGTTTATCATTTATTTTTGATGAGGTGACAATGGGAAAAAAAAAGAAAAAGAAAAACAGTTTTTTTCTTGCCATTGCATAGCTCTTTGTGGAAATAGCTTTGGCATAATAATCCTCTGACCTCTTGCTATGACATCTGATGATTGCGCAAACTGTTTTTTTTTTTTTTTTTTTTTTAAACTCAAATGCTGACTGTATGTTGTGCATTGTGTGCTGAAACTATTCACTCTTGCAGGCTTTCAAGAACATGCTACTACACCGAGCGGAATGGGCTTCTTTTCTTTTAAATGAAACCTTTAAATCTTTTAAATCTGCTGCAATGTGACTTCCTTAAAAGCCACATAACACAGACTGATGGCACCATAGTTTATAAACCAGCAAAACTCTGACGGCATGACATCCCCTCTGTTCCCATATTTCCTGTCAACCTTGACTGAATACTGAACAATAAACCGCAAAGATAAAATGAGACCAAAAACATTTGAATTCTCTCTCTCTCTCTCTCTCTCTCTCTCTCTCTCTCTCTCTCTCTCTCTCTCTGTATTTAACTATGATTCTGTCCTCATAGGCTAAAAGACAAGTGTTTGACGTATGACTACAAAAGTATGCGTCAGTGATATGCAGTAATGTGCGTACTAGCAGAGGCGGACGGAGTACCCTCACATCCTACCTATGCACTGTCAAGATGCTGAAATGTTAGAGATATAATGAATAACAAGCAATCTTAAAAGGCAGAATGAGTAGGATTTTCCAAAAACACAATGTATAGACTCAAAGAAGAATAATCCTCCTAAATCATCACTTATGACTCACTAGCAGTGTGTGTTGGTGTGTGTATCTGCAGAGACCCTGCCCACTGCCTGGATTTGCTTGTTTTACAGAGTTCGGGACTCTTCTGGGCATCGGCCTTTGGGCAGTGGGTGTGTAGCCTCCAGCCAATCACAGCTCACAGTGCCAGATCGATAGCAAGCTACTAAAATCCGACCATGGAACAAAGGAAATCTATCGAGGCGAAACTCGAAGTGGACAAAGCTCTTTCCACAATGAGAGTGAATCCGGGGTTGGCTTTCACCTGCTGGTGAGCACTGAGGATGAAGAGTGATTTTTTTCCTTGGACAGCGATGTAATATTTTACATTCTGGGCAGTCATTTCATGCAAGTTTTACTATGTTGGACTAAGCCTTTGAAACTGATCTCATAATTAATAAATTTATTTATTTATTTATTTGTTTATTTTTTATTATTATTATTATTATTATTATTATTATTTTCTGGGCTACGAGTTGCCCAAGGAGCTAGAGAGACTAACAAACAAGTCCACAACCTGGCAAACATAAAGCAATAATGAAGCTGGACAGAAGACTTTTGGGCTGATGTTAACTAAACACAGAGAGGACCCAGCACACCGCTCATCACACTCTGTTTGATAAAGTTTCAGTCGCACTGGACCTTCGTCTGAGTATACCCCAATACTCAAGGATTGCTAGATTGCCATAACTGCCTTGTTTGGATGTGTGAATGCCTCCTGCTGAATGGCTAATGTTAACTAACATTACAGTTGACAGTGAGAGCAATTTGTTAATTTCAATATATTCAACATTGGTAGAGACCAAATATTACAGAGGGTCTGAGGTCTTCTCTGAGACAGATGATAAAAAAATTTAAAACCGCTTATTCTAATTAGGGTTGTGGGGGGCTGGAGCCTATCCCAGTGCTCACTGGGCAGAATGTAGATGTTAAAAAAATCAGTAATAATTACTTTTGGATGACTTTGATATTTCTTATACAATTGGCAATTTCGTCTTGTGTAAGGATTAGGGAACTAGTTGGTTAACAAGATGACGCACGCTGAATTCCTGTGGTGTGTATGATGTTGATCTTGCTCGGTAAGCTCAAATCGTGCTCAAGCTGCGCTGGTGCGTGACCAACGGGACCCACCCCCAGAGCTGGGGCTGGCGCACGGCCATGACTCGTCTCGGGCTGAGGCAGAGGTTGTGACATCAATTTGACCCGATTTCACAACAACCCCAGACCCCCTTGAAAATGAAAATGCCTATTACGTCTGTGGTGTACAGGAATGATCGCTGGCATGATGTGTCATATCCCCCCACACTGTTAAACTAGTAGTTAGCTACACAGCTTGTGGAGCGGTGCAGGTGGGAGCGCATGCTGGCGTTAGATAAAAAAGAAAAAGCGTGTGTGCACAAGGTATGACTTTTAATGAAGACATATTCCTAGTAATGCTATAAGAATATTCATTTCCTAACCTCGGTTGATGTGTCTTACATTTTCCTTGGTATTAAACTAATGGTCTTCTATCGGCAACTACTGCATTAGTGTTGCCATTAGCCTGACACATCACATCATCCCAAGCCTTTAAATCATCATAATCATGATCATAAGTAGCAATTATTATTACTTACTAGTATAGATAGATAGATAGATAGATAGATAGATAGACTTTATTGATCCCAAACTGGGAAATTCTTCTTAGTATGAATGATCATGATTGTTTTGGATGGTGGTCAATGGTTGGTCACTGTGGAATAGCAAAAATGTCACAGCACTGGCTTCTTCCTTCGAATATTGGCAGGTGCTATACTGGCATTGTTATTTACACCAGAGATGTCTGTGTGTAAGACACTGCAGTGAAAGATGTGCCCTTCACACAGGAGCTCAGTGGAGATATGTAGATCTCCAGCCAGCCCGCTCTCTCACATGGCCATTGCACTACATCTCTAAGTTGTTTGTCCATCCCTGTCTTTTCTTCTCCCTAATCTCTATCCCTCACCCTGTCAGTCTCTCTCTCTCTCTCTTTCTCTGTTTCTCTCTGAAATAAAGGAAAATAAATATGATGCCAGCAGGTGTCAAGAGGGATCCTCCTTTTCTCTCTCTCCGAACTGGGGTGAAATTGGATGGGGACTTGTTCCCTGTGGGGTGTCAGAGGGAAGTCTTTTTATCATCTGTATCTGTCAAATGAAAGTATAGGAAAATGCCTGCTCTCCACGGTCCTTTCTACATGAGAAGAGCGATTTTAACCCTATATTGTTTTGCAGCAGGAGTCAGAGCAGCAGAGACCACTTCAGAACAATGGACAACTCTAAAACCTCACTCACTGGGAGGCATCTTGCACGAGAAACAACACACTGAAATACCGACAGTCACTCGTGCTCTGTGGTTTCTGCTGCAGAACCAGAAGGGACTGGCCTTGTTTCCTCCACAACACCAAAAAGGGCTCTACTACAGCACTGAACCAGCAACTAACAGGGGTGTAGCATTTCTACTGCACAAACCAAGAAAAAAAAATAGTTTCAAGTACAGGGCTAAGGATGACTGGCTTGGTTTCTAGTACAGATTAAGCGGGTTTCCATTACAGGGCCAAACAGAGCGAGTCTAGGTTCCACGATAGAAAAATAAATCAACGTTCGGTGTTGCAGTGAAGCTCATTGTGTAAAGCTTGAGATTTTTTTTTCATCTCACAAAAATAGGTTCAGCCAGCCCATCTTTGTGGCAATAAATGGCACCTTGAATATGAAATGGAGGTAACTTGTCACAAATATGATTGGAAGATGAATGCATTGAGGTGTAGTCAATGGGGATCACCCCTATTGTCCAATATGGAGTGATGAAGAGATTGAATGGAGGTGGCAAATAAATTAAGGGAATCCCCAGAAGACACTGACACTGACAGACAAATAACTATACCCTCATAGGAAAAGACTGACAGCCAGGGATTCCCCCTCTGATAACACCAGCAACACACACAGTTTTTTTCAACCCAATGGAAAAAAAAAAAAAAAATCTTGAGCCATGCAAAACATTGTCACATCCAAACAATCTATTAGGTAAGAGACAGATTCTGATATAAACATTAGTTCACTGTTTACTCATAGCCAACAATTGTAGCTGTCCCTGTGTAAGCTCCTGTATAAAAGTGAGCCATGGTACATATAATCACAGGTTTCTTGATGCCTTCTTCATTATAGGCGCAATATGATTAACTATTTCAGCTCAAACCACAAATCGAGCAAGTGCTCATGTCATGAATGGACTCACAAGGAAAAACTCACTAAGATATATACCGACGTGTTTTTTTTTTTTTTTTTTTGCTCCTTGATATGAGATCAAAAGAAAATTGGAAGATGAATGTGGTTGTATGTGGTCCATCGGGGATACCCTCCCTTCTCTCTGTGTCAGAACGATGGTGTGATTCAATAATGCTCGCCAGCAAATGAAGGGAATCCCCACTAGTCGGTAATAGACAGTAAATGTCATCCTACCCTTCGATACAAAGACAGAGGGAGAGGAGGGAATTCCCATTTGATAATAGCATACAATATTTCTTCTACTTATAAAAATCATCTATCACCAGTATCCAGCAATCTCCTGTTTCCGACCACACATTTTCCTATTTTTACAAAAATGTCAAGTAAATAATGTGCCCTTTGCTTGTAAAAAAAAAATATATTTTATAGCATTGCTGGAACTGAGCCAAGTGCTAAAAAATATCTTGTTAAAAAAAAAAAAAAAAAAAAAAAAAGCCTCTCATAGAATAAATGTTTTGCTTGATTATTGATCTTTATCATAACAAGCATTTAGTTAGGCTGAAGCATGCCACATTTTGCCGTGCTCAATGGCATCAGTGATCACTGAAAAAGCAAATGTTCTCTTTCCTGCCGGAGTTATTTATGCATTCTTCTTTCAACCTTTATTTAACCAGAAGAGTCCTTGAGTCACTGATATTAAGAATCTCTTGGCCAAGACAGGCAGCAGCATAAATAAGTAAACGAACCGTTGAAATGTTGAAAATAGGTTTCCGATGGACTATGCTCTTAGCTGTAAGTTATAACTCTTACCTTAACTCGTGCCTTTCCCTTATAGTTTTGATAACTTTAGCACATCTTTGTGTACCCTTGGCTGGCCAACGGTGGCTGCTTGTCTGCATGGGCTGCTGAGTGAAATGGTGCTCATGGAAAAGCTGAAAATTAAATTTATGCATGTCTTAATTTTAATCGCACAGTGAGCAACAATTTTTGATGTTTTTGGTCCATTTGGGTTTTTTGAGTATCGACTAGGACTGTTTTAGAGATTTTAACACTTACTGTATGCCAGATTGTTGTCGATTGATTATAGTTCTGCATTTATTATCACGGTTCTATTGGAATTGGTGTTGAAGCTCAGAAATCATGATCTTTGTAACACCATCTGTGATTCTGGCAGGCAGATCTCAGACACTGAAAGTAATTTCTATTCATTAACCTTTTTTTTTTTTTTTTCTGGACAAAGCAGCATTACACAGTTGCTGTCGGTCCACAATTTTACATTGTGTTCACATGTGACTGTGTGGCTAAGTATCCAAACAACAGCATTGTGAAATTTTCAGATGACACCACTGTGACACACTTCATAACGGAGAAAAATGAGGACAGCGGTGATCAATTTATTCATGGTGCCAAGAAAACCACCTCACTGTGAATGTCAACAAAACAAGAGATCACTCTTGATTTAACGAAGTCAAAGAACACCAATTTGTATTAATTTTACATCTGTTAAAATTGGAAATCAACACGAATTTCTGGTTATTCATATGTCAGACTCCCTTTCATGGTCTACATCTACACAAATTCTGCTTTCAAAGATGCCTGAAATTTGGACTCCCCACAAGCACACTGAAGTTACAGCAGAGAGTATCTTTACCTGGAGCGTTCTGTTTGCCAAACTCACACAATAAACAACTAAAAAGTAAAGATCACAGGCCGACCTCTGCCACGGCCTAGGGTCACAAGACGGCCCTAAGACTCACCAGAAGCCGCCCAGCACAAACTCTGTCCACTCACTCCTCCCATCTGGCCAATGGCACAAAAGCATCAGAGCCTGGACCTCCTGTCTGGAGACACTCACTAACCTCAGGCGATGAACACGGGTTCACTGAACTTGTTGTATTTATTGGATGTTGTTGGTTGCATTTCTACTAACTTGTTGTTTTTAAGGCTGAGAGAGCCAGCAAAAACATGTTTTGTTTGCATTTGAACATATGAGATACTTTTGGAATGCATGATAATCACAGAAATGGAAATGACATTTTGCTGTTGCTGATGGGCCGACTGAATGACTTTAATTGACAGGTCTATTGGGAATAACAAGCATTATTAAAAATTTGGTATTTGAAGATATCTTCAATGGTACAAACCTTTTGATTTTAGTCCCAAGATGCCACTGTTGTGTTGCCAACGCTGTAAAGTCGTAATTAGCTGGCACTTGTGAGAGCCTGTTAATTAATCCAAACTGCAATTGAGAGACACCAGTAACTACCACACTACTAGTTGAAGTTGTTAGGCTGTCAAATAATCCCAATCAGCAGCTGTTAACATACAAAAACAAACAAACAAACAAACAAACAAACAAAAAACTGTTAAATAGCCAAAGTCCTATGGCAAAGAAAATGTTCCTGTTAGCCATGCATTAAGCCTTTATCAACATGAACAAGCTCCTCTACCTGGGCAAAAGGAACCACCTTGAAACACTCTGATTTTCCATGAACCTAATGCCCGTTCCACCCAAATCTATTTCTACGATGACAATAAACTTGAACTTGAGAGCTGTGCGTTAAAGTAAACAAGTCAGTAAGTCCAGAGCGACTCATCTGAAGAGATTTTGGTGATAATCAACCAATATTAGGGATGCACTGATAGTATTTTTTTTTTAAGTACAAGTACTGAGTGCTCACTTTAGGGCACTCACCTGTACCAAGTAACATGAACACTTTTCATAATACAGCAATGTTCAGTTAAAAAAGTAGTGAGAGTGCTGATTGTGAAGACATTTGAGCTGACTCCTCTGATTTAACAAAATCTTAGTGTAGGACACGGCCATTGAAATTACAACTTAAAACTTCAGGAGTAAAAAAAAGTAAATAAATATATATCTATATGAAACTGTCATCAGGTTTCAGAGCAATCAGTTATTCTCCCAACGTGTCAGCAGACAGATTATAAAGCTGTAATCTAATACAACATGTCACTATCACCGTTCCAGTTACACACCAAAAACCTGCACTGACATTAACCGAAACAAAATGTAACTGTCACCATTGTGTGCCGGAGCAGAGAACCTGCTCTTTGTTAGCTGCCTGGAGTGAGTTGTCAGCACACGAGACTGTGCTCTCTTGAAGGTACGTTCCCAGCTGTACCTGCATCGAGCGGCCCTGCGCCCGTCTCCCCACACCTCTCCCTGCTAGGGCTTTTATTTTAAAGACTCAACGTTGATTTCTGCCAGCCCAGCCAGGGAGCCGTGCCCAGCCACAGAGGTGGTCTGCGAGTCTGCAGCTGGATCCTATTGGCTGTCTCTACACATTTTTCGCCTCTGTAGTTTCTGCACTGGAGTTGGCTGCTTCTATTTGCTACTGCCAGCATCAGCAAATTGACTTTACTCAGTAGTGTGTTGATTTTTTA
Source organism: Myripristis murdjan (assembly GCF_902150065.1). Classification (NCBI taxonomy): domain Eukaryota; kingdom Metazoa; phylum Chordata; class Actinopteri; order Holocentriformes; family Holocentridae; genus Myripristis; species Myripristis murdjan. The sequence continues at coordinate 11,394,728 of NC_043980.1, forward strand.
TATGCTTTATCAAACTGAAGCAATTTGTGTTAAAGAAGCTTGCTTTCGTATCTCCTCATGATATTGCCCCTTCAGCATCCATTGACATGTATAGCTGATATTGGGTGTGTTTGTATCGGCACAGTACAACTGCTACTAAATGAGTACAATAGTACCTGCTAATTACTGCATTGGAATCGGTGCGTTCCTAATATGTAATGGAAAATTATGGGAAAATAGGATTATCCTTTTAAAAGTCAATGCATCCGTATCTCTCAGTCTCTTTCATATCAAAGAGTAGGGATGTTTAGTCTGTGATGGAGGAGTGAGGGGAGGAATTTGGAAAAACCTACAATCATTTTCAAACTCCTCACAAGCTCTCTCCGCCCAGCACTTCCTTAATTTCTCTCCCTTTCCTCCTTCCCTTTATTGCTTCTCTCCATCCCTCTCTCTTCCAATCCCGTTTTTCTTTCCCATATGCAGTTTTATGTGTCTCTCTCTCCTCACAAAAAATAATGTGAGAGAGTTGCCTCCTCTCATTTCCCCAAATCTCAGGAAAGGTGAAGGAGAGCGGAGGAGAGTGCTCTTTGATGGTATTGCAAATGAAGTCCAAAAGTGTAAACACTTAGTGAAGGTCACTTGTGTGTGTATGTGTGCTTGTCCAAAAACACTCATATGCATTTTTTTTTTATAATATAACCACACTTTGGCTCACTTGTTTGTACCAAAGCGCTTATCAGGTTTTATCAAATTCTAATTACAGAGAAAACTGCATTTAACGTCTCTGGATTCACAGCAGTGTATTTTGTAATCAAAGACACACACTCACAGACTCACGCAGAGGATTGACCCAATATCAGGTGGAGGCTTTCGTTTTGTCTTTTTAATAGCTTTGATTCTTCCTCACTTTGAACAATGCTGCCTGTTAAAAATTGCATGTTAAAGCACCCTGTGTGGCTTGATCAATTCCTTATTGGATTTCCTCCGCAGCCAATACAAGCCAGCGCAGCCTCCCTTTAAAAATTTAAGTCGCAGACTGTGGGAAACAGAATAATGGCAATAATATGCCGCTGATCAGCTAAGATATACCTGGGGAGTTGTGTGTGTCAGTGTGTGTCTTGTGAGTAAGACAAAGCAAGCACAGAGTGGAAATTGAGTACAAAGCCAGTGGAAATCAAATGCTGTGTAACTGTCTCATTGGGTTTGTTCTGTTGGTACAATAGATGCCATCAAGTCATCACTCTTGTAATTTTTTCCCCCTTATCCCCCTTTGATCGCTTCATCTTCTTTCATCTCTCGCTCTCATCTTCATATCTGCCCTCTTGTCCCCTTTCCTTGTCTTCTTCTCCCTCTTTGCCTCTCTCCCCTCTCCTCCCCTTTCTTGGTCTCTCCTCCCTCCGTCTTCCCAATTTCCTTTCTCCCGCCAGAAGAGGGCAGCAGACAGGGAAATAAAACCCTCCGCTCTCCTCCTCCCCCTCCTCCGCTCTCCTCCTCCTCCTCCTCCTTCCTCTTCCATTTTGGATTTGGAAGAGTTTAGGAGGACAAGCAGGACAGGAAATCAAATGGATGTATTTTGATCCCTACCTTTTTCATGCAGGAAGTCTGGTAATATATCCTACACACACACACACACACACAGACACAGCTTTTCCACAGCTGAGATGACTTCGTGGCCTCTGAGGGGAAGGGAAGAGCGAACAAAATACAACATAAAGATAGAAAGATGAAAGACAAGAGAGCAGAGGAAGGAAAACATGAAAGTAGAGGGGGGATGTGCTTGGATGGGCTGGTAGGGAGGAGGAAGAGGAAGGAAGAGAGAAGAGGAGGGGGGGAGAAGGTTAAAGGGAGGAACGAGGGAAAGAGCTGGAAGATATAGGATGGAAAAGACAGGCTGAAAGGTTAATAAAACCAAATATAAACCGAAAATCACCAAACAGACAACAGCATGCACATGGAAAAGAAAGAAAAAAGAAATAAAAACTCTCTATCCCAGTGTGTATGTCATTGTATGCTTTCACATGCACATAAATGAAGCAGTCATTATCGCACATGTGGCAACAGTAGCATAAAAAAAACAAAAAAAAGTGCAACAATGTGAAGATGAGCTCCATTGTGCTGAGCTAGATTACTTATTGTGTGCACTGTGATTAACATCAATGGCATGTATCTCCACAGCCAAGTTGCCCACTTAGCCGTGCTGCTGATTACACTTTGTCCCTCGGCGTCTGCGGGGAATAGAAAGGTGGAAAAAAAAAAAAAGTTTCAATGATGTTTTCTTCACAATGGTAACTAGTTTGCTTGTTTTGCCTCTGTTGAATTGTCAGAGCTGCAATAACAAGAAAATATGACAATAACATACTAAGTGATTGTGATGAACTTTTTCTGCATCCTGTAAGTGTCTCACAACAATACTGAATGACAATGTTTGTGCTTTGTTTTTTTTAAAGTAGGGTTTAGAGCAAAAAGTTGGCCAAAACTTGCAGATAACTTGCAGATTCAGGCCAATATGCTGCTAAGGAGGTTTTCTATGTGTTCAGATTCTGTAAAATGTTCCCTGTTCACATCTTATGTCATGCCGCTGTACACTGCTCAATTGTGGTTTAATTACAAGAAAAGGAGTATGCAGAGGCTGAAAGTAGCATACAATGATGCTTTGAGATTGCTGCTCCGGATACCTAGGTGGCATAGTGCCAGTCAATTGTTTGTATCTTCAGGTGTGTCTACCTGTGAGGCACTATTGAGGCAACTGATGTATGGATTTATGTGTCGACTGGATAAGTCTGAGAACTGTATAGTAGAGGCTCTGGTGAACCCTCTAAAGAGCTGCTATCGTTTCACTTCAAAGCTGAGACGACACTGGATCAACAGTCTACATGTCTCTTAATATGCACAGTATTGTATCTTTTTGATTTTTTTTCTGTTTTTATGTATGAATAGTTGTTATTTTATATGGACATTTAGTCTGCAATAAAGATAAGATACAAATTCAAGGCAGACTTTAAAAAGAAAATGCAATTTGCCAGCTTTCTGGAGACTGTCCTACACCAAAAAATGCCCCCGTAGGTTATTATAAGCTATACTTTTAAAGTTAAATTACCTAAATCAGTTGTGTATATAATACGATGTGTCAGGAAATGTGATGATATGCCGTAGTATAACAAGCAACTACATCTGCATTGGGAGGTGGCTGCAGTGGTGGATGGGTCACCCTACATCAACACAGGACTTTCAACCAGGACACCAGAGTTAGATTCCCATTTGAAGTGAGTCCAGTGTTTGTTTTCGTGTATTTTGTTCCATTAGCCTCTGCCTTTTTATTATTGTCACCATGACGACAATGGTCCTCTAACCTTACAGACCCCATGACACTAGCTGTGTCCCAATTCAGGGTCTGCATCCTTCGAAGTCCGGGTCCTCGACCCGGACTTCAACCGAAGCATCCTCCCCCATCAACTAACGGCAACGAAATGGGATGATCTAGCCTTCGGAGTATTTCCTGGTTGCGTAACCGCCGTTACCACCGTTACCACCGTTACCACCGTTACCACCGTTACCACCGTTTCCATGACAACAAACTCCGGAGACCGAAATATAACGTTTCTTTCTGTCAGACAAGACAGAACAGGGGTTTTGGTTTAACATATATGGCGTTGGATGTTCAAATGAGTAAAAAACGAATATTTATAATGTGAAATCTGAACTTTTCTCCGACTGAGCAGCAGCACGCAAAGCATTTTGGGATACGGGAGGCCGAGAAGGATAGTCGCGGTGCAGCCTCTGAATCGGCTACCAACGGCTGAAAAGGAGGCCGCATTTGAAGTGCGCATTTGAAGGATCCTTCGGCTTTGGATGAATTGGGACAGGCCTTCGCGCAGTGTTGTGACGTAACTGGCCTTCAAATGCGGCCTTCAAAGGATGCAGACCCTGAATTGGGACACAGCTATAGACTCTTAACTTCTGGATTTTATGCAGTTCCTGTTGAAACAGGATATTTGGGCAGGGCATAGGTCAGGGCTGGATCATTCACCAGTACAAACCAAAAGGATCTAAATTAGAGAGAGATACAATTTTATTTGAATGGCTGAGGTGGATGAAAGAAGATGATTAGATTGAAGGTTTTACTGGTTGAAATTTTAACTCACATCCACTAGTGCGAGATGATTTCACGATGCTCTGTTTTACATGAAGTAGACATCATGTGAGGTCATTTCATGGGGAATTTAACATCAACCTTACCCTAACCCTGACCACGTATTTTTGGTGCCTAAACATAACCAAACTGTGCTGTTTTGACGCATGTGCACCATGGCTAATTTTGGAAATGCCCATGCAGGTAAGAACAAATGACCTGCTGTATGTGGTTGTATGGGTTGGAGGATTTGTAGGCTTTTTGCATTGTGATGGCAAAATTTCAATGCAAACTGATATGGGAAAAAAAAATAAAATTGAGGTTTGGTTTGCTATTTGTGGCTTCCATTCTTGGTGTATTTTAAAGTGTGTATTTGGCAATCAGTCATGAGTCAAAGCTCTGTTCTGAACAAAAGTGACACCCACAATTATCAGAACACTGGAGGCCAGATCTAGTACCATTTTGTACTGTCACAGCCCCTTTTGATGCTAAAAATTGACTGTCACGATTTACTGTAGCAGCGCAATGGCATTTAGTGCCTATAATTAGACCAAAGGGGCTACTTTATTGCACTTTTGTCTCAGTATATGTACATTTATGGCAGTTTCCCTCTCATAGCGCAAATTCTGAGGAGCAATTATGGTAATGATTTATAAAAAAACTGGCAATTAGGTGTATCAGGATTGTACACACTATTTGACATCTGTTAAACACTTGTCCTGATATGGGCTACAATGTCTGTGATTATCGCTGAGGGGACACTGATGGCTACAAAGACAGGCCATCTCTTCTTTATGTCAGTAATGAAATACTTTGCTCCTCCGGATGTGTTAACTCACAGCCTTGCTAATGCCAGGGAGACACATTTTGCAGTATATGAACGTGTTTGTTAGTCTCTTCAATAAAAACCTCCAACATCACTGCAGCGGACCCCTCAATCATTTGCTGCTGATGCCTTGCTATGTCCTGACAGAAAGGCATTGATAAAAATGGTGTTTATGTTGTACTGGTCATATAACCAGTAGTGTATTTCCATATTTATTTCATTAAAAAAATTGAAACAATGAATTTTCTTTCAATTATGTTGTCTAATGGGGCCAACAGTCTGACCATGTTCCTTTCTACAGGTCAGTATTCCTGCAAATGCCAGCTCAGAAACTGACAAAAATGCATTAATATGAGCTACAATTACATTAAATTACCTATTCTACATTAAGCATGTTATTGCCCTAAAAAATAGACGTAGCTGCACAACATTTCCCCGAGTCAACGAAATTAAAAAAAGTTATATTTTACTAACATATAAAGAAACAAAAACGTATAAAAAAATGTATCCACTATGCATCATGACAAATTCATGCCCATCAATATATATTTTACAGGACAGTTGTTATAGTTTCAGTTAGCTATATAGTGCAACCTACCTCTCACCATGCCCTGTGTTCTTATCACTCTACTTCAAAAACAAAGTCTCTTCTCTTCATTCTGTCTGGGTTGTTCATGTCATTAACAATTACTATGTGTAAAAAATCAAAATAAAACATTATTTTGGGTTGTGGGGGAGAGAAAGGCAGGGTGCACTGAAGGGATATCTTATCTAATTAAGTGTGAGTTTTTGGTTGTGGTCATTTTTTATTAAGATGCCTACAGCCGCGACTACATTAAACTTTTTTTTTTTTTTTAGCAACAGTACAAACTAAATGTAAATTTACCAACATGAGTCTCTGCGGTCATCACAATAGTAGTAGTTGTAGGCCTACTGAGAAGGAGGCACGCCTAATTAGCATGCAAGGTACATGAGCTGCTGAAGTGACCTGACCCAGCTGAGCCCGACAGCTCTGACATTGGAACTGATTCAAATGTTCTGCCTATGCTCACAGTGCTCCCTCAGGGGTACAGAAACACATATTTTCCTGTTTTACCGTTAAAAATGGGCACCATTTCCCTTTAAGGACTTTGATTATGAATGCAATAATGTACGTTAAAATTCTGAAAAATCAACATCAGATGAAAAAAAAACAACTGAAAACTGGATACACAGCATTCTGAGATGACATTTTTCAGTTGGTCCTGACACTAAATTAATTAATTAATTAATTTTGAAAAATGCTGCACTCAGATCACTGACTGTTGCATAAATATGAGAGGAAACACACAGAAAACATTATGACTTTGTATGAAGGATGTGAAAGAAACACACACACACACACACACACACCCACACACCCACACACACACATTTACACAGATGCATACCCGTATAAAAAAAAAGGACCCAGACATTCAAACACACACACCAACAAAGGCATAAAAAAGACTCATGCATGCACACATATATATATATATATATATATATATATATACACACACACACACACACACACACACACACACACACACACACACACACATAACCACACACACACACAGAGCTGGCCTCTATGAGCGATGGCCTGTCGGTCCAGTTTAATCTCAGGCCTGATGATCTAAACTGGTGTTGATTCACGCCCCACTGCTCCTAAATGTGTGTGGAGAGGGGGCATTGAGTTTATGGGTGGGTTGGAGTGTGTGTGTGTGTGTGTGTGTGTGTGTGTCTCAAACTCTCACACACAGACACACACAGGCACACAAACAGCTTCAACCCACAAGGCTGTCTCACTTACCTTCATGTCATCAGCTGTGACAGTGAGATGGCTGACAATCTGGTGCCCTGCCCTTTGAAAAGGGACTGTACTTCCTGCCTCCTTTTATAAATATGACTGTAATACTTCCTCTGGGACTCAAATCCTCTCTCCCACACACACACAGACACACACCAACAGACAAACAAGTGCACAACCCTTTATACACACCCAAACCTGTATACACATCAGGTGGGAAAAAGAAACACATGCCCCCTGTTAGGAAGCTTCCGAATACCTGAAAAAAATGTGGGAAATTCGACCCTGATTTCTCGGGAAATCTGAATTAGGAATTCTGTCATCACCGCTGAGGGAATTATGTATGTTGCGTGTATATTTCAAATCTGTTGAAAAACAATTTTTCCTGCAAGGGACAACAAACGAGGTGAAGTGAAATATCTCTGGTCATGTGTTGGGAATGACATGTTCATTTCAAATAAAATTAAGCATTTTCATCACATTTAAACACTTAAAATGCAACGGCAAAGTAGTTGTTGGATTTTTATCATGTGGATGACATTGCAAAGTTATTTTTTATTTTTATTCAATTCCATTTTATATTATTTTATATTATTTCATTTTTTTGTAAAACATGTAAAGCTCAGCATTTCAGGTGAGGACACATCCCTACCGATTATCTCAACTTGTCCCTTCGACCAGTTTCATATAATTCCACGTGTTCAGTGTATATCAGCCTTACTGCAAAAAATAGCTTGAGGTCACACACATCAAAAAGAAACAGCACAAGTGAAAAATAATAATGTTGATCACTTTGCTGAATACACCTTTGTGAAGTGAGTGAAAAGTTTGGAAGTAGGAGCCTGCAACACAGCAGTGACACACTGTGCAGAGAACAAATACCTGAAAACTGGCACTGTACTTACACTATATTACCAAAAGTATTCGCTCACCTGCCTTTACTCATACTATGAACTGAAGTGCCATCCCATTCCTAACCCATAGAGTTCAATATGATGTCGGTCCACCTTTTGCAGCTATTACAGCTTCAACTCTTCTGGGAAGACTGTCCACAAGGTTGAGGAGAGTGTTCATAGGAATTTTTGACCATTCTTCCAAAAGCGCATTGGTGAGGTCACACACTGATGTTGGTCGAGAAAGCCTGGCTCTCAGTCTCCGCTCTAATTCATCCCAAAGGTGTTCTATCGGGTTCAGGTCAGGACTCTGCGCAGGCCAGTCAAGTTCATCCACACCAGACTCTGTCATCCATGTCTTTATGGACCTTGCTTTGTGCACTGGTGCACAGTCATGTTGGAAGAGGAAGGGGCCCGCTCCAAACTGTTCCCACAAGGTTGGGAGCATGGAATTGTCCAAAATGTTTTGGTATCCTGAAGCATTCAAAGTTCCTTTCACTGGAACTAAGGGGCCAAGCCCAGCTCCTGAAAAACAACCCCACACCATAATTCCTCCTCCACCAAATTTCACAGTCGGCACAATGCAGTCTGAAATGTACCGTTCTCCTGGCAACCTCCAAACCCAGACTCGTCCATCAGATTGCCAGATGGAAAAGCGTGATTCATCACTCCAGAGAATGCGTCTCCACTGCTCTAGAGGCCAGTGGCGGCGTGCTTTACACCATTGCATCCGACGCTTTGCATTGCACTTGGTGATGTGTGGCTTGGCTGCAGCTGCTCGGCCATGGAAACCCATTCCATGAAGCTCTCTGCGTACTGTACTTGGGCTAATCTGAAGGTCACATGAAGTTTGTAGCTCTGTAGCAATTGACTGTGCAGAAAGTCGGCGACCTCTTTGCACTATGCGCTTCAGCATCCGCTGACCCCTCTCCGTCACTTTACGTGGCCTACCACTTCGTGGCTGAGTTGCTGTTGTTCCCAAACGCTTCCATTTTGTTATAATAGAGCTGACAGTTGACTGTGGAATATTTAGGAGCGAGGAAATTTCACGACTGGATTTGTTGCACAGGTGGCATCCTATGACAGTTCCACGCTGGAATTCACTGAGCTCCTGAGAGCGGCCCATTCTTTCACAAATGTCTTGTTTCACAGTCTGCATGCCTGAGTGCTTGATTTTATACACCTGTGGCCAGGCCAAGTGATTAGGACACCTGATTCTGATCATTTGAATGGGTGAGCGAATACTTTTGGTAATATAGTGTATGTTACCATCATAAAAGGCAATATGTTGGGCTGATGTGGCTTTCATCATGTCATGACGTATATATAAACCATTCAAATACACAATAGGTGTGGCTACAGTCAATGTCTGCAGAACATATACAAAACAGGCTGTTCATCTTAACACATTAACAAAATATGGATGAACACAACAATAGAAGTTGAGTATAAGTTAAAGCACCTAAAAATTCTATGTTTCATGCAGCATAAAACAATAAAAATGCACACTACCAACCAGTCAAAATTCACTACCTTTTAGAAATGCAATTCTCCACTTCGGAAAACCAGTGCATGATAAGCTGTCATATAGATGGGAAATGAAAACACTGGAGGCTTCATGCAGCTTAATACAACAAGAGAAGGGAGGACCTTAATTACTAAATTAGTTTTCCCACTCCGCAAAGGGTTAACTCACTTTCATTCCAACTTGTCGAGGAACCAAAATGCATTTCTATTGATCCTTGTTGACTTTGCTGCCTCCACCTGTGCAAATGTGATTAGCTGACAGTCTGAAGCTGCTACAGGAGAGCTAAGCTGAAGAGACAGTGCAGCACCATGGTATAAAGACAAATACGACGGTCATGAAGGTTTAATTGAAAAGTCAGTCATGTGTAAGAAGAGCTGAGAGCCTTGTCTGGCTTTCTGACTTACAACACCACAGAAGTAGGAACTGTAGCACTCTCACACACCAGCTAAACTAAATGTTATTTTGATAGTAGAGTTCACTATTCCAGGCTCCTGGTTCAAAGAATAAACTAAATTAAGTTGTCAGAGTAAAAAATGTGTTGTAGGGTGATATTTCTCCAAGACTGACATTATTTGGCAGCCATTATTCACTATTTAACCAAACAAAAAGATTGCACAGTTTTAAAACCCTGTCTGTGCAATATCGCAGTGTTGGTTTATGGCTGGTTCAAATCAGAATTCGGCCAGTGGTGTGTTGGACTCTTTGTAAGCTGCTCAAGGTGCCTTTGGGCAGGCATGAAAGCAGGCAGAGTCGGCCCAAGTTTTACACATTAATAAAATTGGGCTTGTCAAGTCCACTAGTGTCTCAGCTTTCCATTCATACCCAATTTATGCAGCTACGACACTGTTTAGGCCCCCAGTATGCAGAAATACACCATTTTAGTATATGTGCAAATAACACACCTTTATTGCATGAAAAACACTGCATGATTTTTGTGCCAAACTGCATATCGTGCACAAGGTGGGCATGTTTGCAAGGGGAAGGTCGGTGGGTACCCATAGCACCCAGTTTCATTCAGGTATCTTCAGATAAGAGGTCAAGGGACCCTTTTGAAAATGGCCATACCAGTTGCTATCTTGCCAAAATTTAGCCTACTTTTCAAGCAATACTCACTTCCATTGCCAACAATCTAACATGTCATACTTGGTTAAAATGGATTCCTTAGATCGCCTAGTTTCATATGATATCATCTTCACTCTACATTTACGAGTGAGTCTGCGACAGCCTCTGAAGGAGAGTATACTGGCAGGCCATCAGACTCTTAACAGCGTTCTTGAGGGGCCCTGAGCAGGCACTTAATTTGCTTATGCACTGGGCTGGCCCTGCTAGCGGGGGAGCTGCAATAATCCAATTAAGATCAAACAAACACATGAATAAGTCCTCACGATCAACCTGGAAGAGACAGCTATGAACCTTGGAGACATTGCAGATGTGAAAGTAAACACTTTTGCATGAATTAATAATGTTATTCTCGTGATCATGTTCATGACATAACATCTAGATTCCTCACTTGACTTTTAATTTGATGGGTAGAAAGTCTACGTAAGTAAATCTCAGTTTTGCCTCTGAGACCCAATGCCAAAAGTTTCAGTTTCATCACTTTTGAGTAGAACAACACTCTGTGACATCCAGAAATTAATATCATTGATTTGAAAAGGAGGCCAGCAGATTTGTAGACATCAGGTGACAGTGATAGATAAAGCTGGGTGTCGTCTGCATATTAATGGAACTAGACACTGTGTTCAATAATAATGCTGGAATTGGGGAAAATGTAAAGACTGAAGAGAACCAGGCTGAGAATACCCAAGTGTCTACATAAGCACTGTTGCTATGGGAGGATTGAAAGCCAGACAGTAAAGGTTTTTAAGGATTGTTGTCACAAAAGTAGTACTTTAGCTGCATTGAATTTACTGTCTCTATAATCATGCCAATAAATGGAAAATTTGAGATACGATGGTAATTACTTAGCATGAGAGGGTCAAAAAAAAAAAAAAAAATGACATGACATGAGTTAAATGACATTGCAGAGCTGCACTGTGCTCCTTTCAGTGGTTTTCGATTATCGATGTTTTAGCTTTTACAGTGATCTTGGTGGTTATATAATATCAGAGAGGAAAAAATGCCAGAAGCGGAAAAAGAAAAGTCAGCTGAAGTTTGTTTTCAAGTCCCTTGGTTCCCATTTTATACCACTACAAACAGCATGGAGTGTACAAATGTTGAAATGATTCTCATCATGTTATGTCAAAGGTAACCCTAAAATCTAATTTATATTATTGATCACCATCAGGTCTTTAAAAAATATAGTAGAATAACCCTATTCAGCACAATGATAGGATTTAGGGTCAGCGAATAATGAATCCTATCACAGTTCAATTAATTAAACACGTTTTTCATACGACAGGTACATTCTCCATATGGATTAGGAAGAAAAAATAATTAATGATACCATTAAAAAGAGCAATGCTGTTTTGTTTGTTTGTTTGTTTGTTTGTTTCATTAAATCTTGGTCTGTTCTCCAACATTTATATTCCTGAGTTATCTTATTCTTTTAGCTATACAGCTCTGTCTTGGAGGATCTACATGGTTGTGGCAGACTGTTATTGCTTTATTTACTTATGTACATTTTTTTCTGTGTATGCTCACATTACATCTCATCTGATATGCATACAGCATATAGAAAATAACCTCATTTTTTTGGTTTTTAATTGATTTCCCTACTGCATGAATTATATTACTCATCTATTTTAGCATACCTATTTTTATCTCCTCAGTGTTTGCTCTTTGGCTTCACACCCTGCAACCATACTGTAATTTACATACATTTCATTCATATACTGTAATTCTCCTTAGTATGTTCTAGTTTTGTAATTGTTAGCTGCACTAAATGTGATACCAAGTCATTTGCTCCATTGTTATCTTATATCCTCTCCCTCTCTCTCTCTCTTTGCTGTATCTTATTTGCTGCTGCAACGACCCAGTTTCCCCATGGGGATGATTAAAGTTTCATTTCTCCCAAAAATCGTTTAATGCACAACAGAACAGAAGATCAGACTTTTAACTCTTTGCAGTATACGTCTGATCATCACAGGCTGTCCAAACACGAAAAATAAGTTAAGTCTACGTGGTTTTAGTTCTTTTGCCATTACAATGTGAGAATTGGGACATATGAAGTTAAACATCACAGCTTTGTGTGCAACTAAACCTAGACTAAGACCAGGAACTGGGCAAAGGGCCAGAAGACCAGAGTTCAAAGCCACTTTGTGGTGGGCATTTCCACTGCTGGGTTTTGTGTCTTTAAGCAAGACGCTAAATCCCTGCCAGCTGTATTGTTGCTGCTCTGTGGCTGACTCTGACCTCTGACCTCTCCACAGAAGGGCAAGAGAAAAGAAAATGTGTCTACATGGATCAGTGAAGGCTCACTAATTATTGTGAATGACAGACAGAGCAAAACTCAAAGAAGTTCAAGTTGAACGTTTCCCTGAATGAACCTTTTGGTGCAGTCATTTAGAGTCCAGGCAGAGTAAGAAAACCAGCTGAGCTGAAAGGATGGAAGTCATAACAAAGTGGTTTTTCGAAGGTGAATATGAAATTAGCATGCCTTGACTGTGCAGCCGGGGTCAAAAGCAAATCCAGCCCAAAATCAAGATTAGATAACTGTCTGTCAGGGATGGCCTGGGATTTTGACCCAGACCGTCCTGCTGCACAAGCACACCGTCCAGATTCTGTACAGCCCCAACCATCCAGCTGTCACACACGGCATGAATACACCAGCCCCTAACACCAGCACCTCTCTGCATTACAGCAAAGGTACACTGATGTAAAAGCTTACTGAATAGGATTAGGCCCAGAAGATGCAAATGAACACACAGTTTTCCCCAAATAAGCAACAACACCAACAACAATCGTGAATGGAGACATATTTTCATTCTTAAACTGACAGATTGAGCTCTTAATCCGAGGAATAATAGTATACAAGACATAAACACAAAATAGAAATAGGGCTACATTTTGTTTGTAATGTCAGTATACACTGGTGTAAAATAGACATTTCCACAAATAATAATAAGAATAAGAATAACAACAACAATACTACTACTACTGCTACTACTACTACTACTACTACTACTACTACTAATAATAATAATAATAAAGATTGGGTCAGTAATAACTGATTATGCAATTAAAAAAAATCCTCTACCTGGTACCTTGCTACATTTTTTTCTTTTTTGAAGATGTGTCTTTGTAAGTCTATCATTTGAAGATAAAAGTTGTGATATTGCAGCTAATTCCTATAATTTACAGGACAAAAATAACTTCTCTCTCTCACACTGTTTTCAGGGCATTTTCAGCATCAACATTATACATGGCTAAGTTTTATGGTATATTCTGTATGCAGGGCTTGAGTATACAAAATATTCAGTACTCATGATCTTTACAACTACTAAGTGGCTGGCCAACCTGTGTTGCTTGCTATTTGGTGAGCAGTAGCTGTTAGGTCAACTAACTTTCTCTCATCTGTTGAAATGTCCCATAGGGGAGACTGGGGTAAGATGAGCCATTTTTCATATTTAGGATCACTATATCAAGGCAATCATAGTTTTGTCGCTAACTAATATATCTGCATATATTTCAGGATGTTGTGCATCTCTTCAAACAAACAGAATGAGTGTAAACATAACTGTTTCCATAATATAGCGTGTCCAAAAAAAGTGGTCTCGTGGCACAATTTACCCCGTGTATGGGGTAAGTTGAGCATAGGAGCGGGGTAAGTTGAGCCGTATCCCTACTCACCCTCCACCTTCCTCCCCACCTCCATCCCACCCCTCCCTCACCTTCTCCCTCCCTAAATAACAGTCACTTCTTCACATTCATGTGTATTTTTATTTATTAAACACAATTCAACAGGTACAATAAACAGCTGTTTTAACGTGCCTTAAAGTGCACTTGGGAAGAGAACATTAACAGCTGTGTTTTTGGAAAGAAAACACTAGAACACTAGTTTCTTGCTGACAGTAAGCTCAGTTATGAACATATGAATGTAACACATTTGTGGTGGCCACCATTGGCCACCACATAGCTCCGCCCCTGGCTTTCACTCAGTATTCCACCTGTCGAGGTTGCAGGGGAACACAAATTGCTCAGACCTCCTTGCTGTACCACAACTCTGTAAGGTTTGGGGAGTTTTAGAGATTTAATATTTAACCCTCGTAAAGGCTTAAGTGGACAAAACGGCCTGAGCGTCCGTGAGTCTTTTTTCCGGGGTCCTGTGGCGCGCCCATGCCTCGCCCTCGGCTCTGCAGCAGCAGTTGTGGCCTCCAGCACTCCCCCATGCCCCCGGACCCCCCGGCCTCGGCCCCGAACGCGCCGCAGGACGCAGGAGCCGGTGGCTCAACTTACCCCTACCAGCTCAACTTACCCCTGGCCAAATGGCTCAACTTACCCCAGAGCTACCATTTTGACTTTTTTAGTCCCCACAGCTAAAATGGTGCACTTTTATGCTAGGTTTATGACCTCATGTTGTAGCTCATAGATGCCACAACTGATGTATAAAACAAATTTAAAATGATCTGTTTTGGTCTTAACACAATTCTCATGAAACTGATGATAGACTAAATTTACTTTCAAGAGTAAAAAATGGTTTTTCGGAAATAAATGTCTAACCACTTTACCCATGTGGTTCTTACCTTCACAGACTCCATGAAATGATGCCTTCCTCCTAAACATTTGGTCACATGATCAATATTTTTTACCGTTTCCTAGCAACAGGGGGTGGCTCAACTTACCTTTTGGCTCAACTTACCCCAGTCTCCCCTACACTTCGACTGCACTAACACTTTGGCAGCTTGTGTCCAGAGGGGCGCTGCTGCTGGTCAGCACTGAAAACTCGACCTGTGTATCAGCTGAGGCTGATGCCGTGTGAGCTAATCCTCCTCCATCTCTTCTGCAGGGGCTGATTGTGGCGGCACAGGTAGCCAACAGGTTTCTGCATTTAG
This sequence comes from Myripristis murdjan, assembly GCF_902150065.1. Lineage (NCBI taxonomy): Eukaryota > Metazoa > Chordata > Actinopteri > Holocentriformes > Holocentridae > Myripristis > Myripristis murdjan. Next base: position 11,409,910 of record NC_043980.1, read on the forward strand.
TTTAGTTTGGTTTAGTTTCTGCATTAGTTTTTCTGAGCTTTTGCAGTGACTTCTCCAATCAGTCTCAGCCTGATGCGTTTGAGCGAGGAGAGGAGAGGGGCCGCGGCGGCTGCCTGGTGAGCTGTGAATGGGTGGCGATACTCAGATATTGGGCCATTATGACTGAGCCTTGCAGTGCACTCCTTATCTGGAATACTGGGCCTAGTCAAAAAAGTCATTACTATTAGTCGCTAAAAAAAAAAAAAAAAAAAACGGGACTCCAGATGGCCAGTCCACCACTGCTGTCCAGTGTGTCTGTGTGTGTTCAAAGCCTTCACTACATTCATTACCCAACAAATGCCACAGAGTGAATACAGAGCTGAGAGACTGAGTATGTGGAGAGAGAGTTCAAACCAAGGTCAACTACATATTTTTTTATCCTCTCTGCTCCTCTAACGTGTGACAGCCCCCCGTGTGTTTTGTTTGCTGTATCGACCGCCCCTCTTTCCTCTTTTTATGTTCTTTTTGTTCCAAAGCAAGCACCCCGGGAACATGCTTCGTGCACACAGAGATATGCACAAACACACATGCACACACCCCAGGCGAAAAAAGACACCCACACACCAGTGAGAATTTTGGCAGATGCTTTAGATGTTATTTAGTTAGTTATTCATTATTTTGGTCATTCAAATGTTTTTCAAGTCCCAAAGGTATTTCTTTTTAGCTATAAACCACACATACACAAACTAAATGTCTGATTGAACACCCTTCCACACACACATACACAGAGAGAACTGTGTCAGCATAAAGGATCCCCCCACCCCACACACACACACACACACCAACACAAATATACAATGTGTTTGCGCACACATTCTCTCTGCCAATAAGCACACACACACACACACACACACACACACACGCAGATACACAGGGGAGGTTGTCCCACTGTGTGTATGTGTGTGTGTGTGTGTGTGAACTCCATTAAGATGAGTGTGTGTTTATTATTTATCATTGTTTATATCTTTGATAGAGTGCCAGTGGAGATAACAAGACTAAAAATGCTGACTGATAGATATTTAACCTTCATACACGCACATACACACATGAAAGCGGACACACTCAAACACAAACACACACACACACCACATGCTGAGCTTATTGAGCTATACACGTAGGGGGTTGGCTGACTGGTTGTGTGTGTGTGTGTTCCTTATTTATCATTATTTGACATATTGCCACTGGAGATAATAGGACTAAAGTGCTGACTGATTCAGATTTAGGGATCACAGACACAACCAGTCACTATACATTTAGCTAACTCTCTCTCTCTCTCTCTCTCTCTCTCACACACACACACACACACACATACACATGCACATCCTTGCAATTCTGGGATTCTCTTGTCTTCTTCTGTTTGCATTTTGTCTCCATCTTTTGTGTCCTGTAACCTGGTGGAGCCAGTTGATCTCACAAGTTCATTTTCTTTAGATTTGCAAAACCATCTGACCCAGCTCCAACCAATCAGTGTCCTCTGAGGAACTACAGGTGTGGTTTAGGTGATGACAACAGCAATAAGCTGCCCTGCGTTCCAATACCCACACTACCATACGATTTAGTAGGCAAAAAAAAGGAATTAGTGTGTCCCAATACATAGTATGTCAGGTGCAGTATGTCAAGAGTACCAGGATGTTCTACTACACCCGGTCAAATTTCGCAGTATGGATTCCAGCATGCTGCTCTGGCCATTCTGACCCACAATCCTTTCTGCAGCGGACGTTACGTCGCACTGACTGAGCTGCGTGTACAAGCCACGCCCACATATGGACGACAACAAAACACATATCGCACAAAACTCGCTCAGTGACAGCAGAAGCGACAGAAAGACAGAAGATCAGAAATATGACAGACGACAGCGCAGTATGAAACAGCACCGGCATTTTGACAACAAAATTCAAATGTGGACGGTGGCGGAAGAGGGTAGCAAGAGCAAGAGGGTCGGACTTCAGGGAGGACGTATGTAGTGTGTCCCAATCTTATGCATATACTACACTACATACTTTGTAAGGGCAGCTGCAGTACATACTAAGAGTAAAAAGTAGAAGTATGCGATTTGGAACACAGGGCTAGAGTGTTCTGCACCCTCACACATTGTCATATGGTTTGTTTGACTGGATGATGTGGCTCATGATAGACAGATGGCGGCTGGGTGTGCCAGGCGCTACACACTCTTTGCTATGGTGTTGTGGTGATGATGCGCTACACGTCCTAGAGATCGCTTGTCAAACAGTGTGATGTCTTTTGCCTTCGATTTTGTGTTGATGAAGTTCAGTTTCTGACGGTGACATTCTTTTCTTGAGCCATGGTGGCTTTCGTTGCTCATGGTAACAACAGCCACTGTAGTCATGGACAGCCTTAAAGCTCATTCTCTCGCTGTTCAAGTATTCAGAGCGCCCTCTGATGGACACACTGAATGGAAGTCGGTGAGGCTAAACAGCGAATATAGTTTATTGCCATTACAGAATTGCTGGCTTGCTACCATGCTACTAGCTACCCAGCTCTTCTTGTTTAATGTCTCTACAGACTTATAGACTTCTCTGCCTCTCAATTTCTCATTCTGTATGTGTGTTTGTGCGTGCGTGCGTGCGTGCGTGCGTGTGTGTGTGTGTGCGTTTGTTGCGCCTTCGCACACTGACCACTCAAGCGATTAACATCAGGTGTGTCAGCACTCTGAGTCTGATGGATACGTCACATTAACCCCTATTCGCCGTGTGTGTGTGTGTGTGTGTGCACGTGTGGAGGAGAGGAGGACAGAGTATTTCACGCCGGACTCGCCATTATCTGAGGTCAGCACTGTTACTGACAAAGTGAGAAAAATGTGTGCGTGAGAGCGTGTGTGTTAAAGATATGGCATGTGTAGTTGAGACAGAGAGAACAAACAACGCGTGTATGTGTGTTTGGGATAGGCTGAAACAGAGGTGTGTGTGTGTGTGTGTGTGTGTGATTGTGTGATAAACTACACAGAGCAGGTGTGAAAAGCCATAATGACAGTGGCTGGTCTAGACTAGGAGCTGAGTACAGCAGGTTTGAGAGCTCATACTGCCTTCAACAGCACATTTTACCCTCTAACACACAAACATCCCAACACACACACACACACACACACACACACACACACACACACAGAGAGAGAGAGAGAGGGAGAGAGAGGGAGAGAGAGAGAAACAATCTCTGGGACTAATATAAACACCGTTATATTATCTTGAATTCCTTGCAAGTCATTTATTTTAGCTGCATTAGAAGGCATGCCACACTCCCTGAAGCATACAGTAGTAATTTCCAACGATGTATGCTTTATTTAAAATGCATTATTATGGATTTCACATTAACACAGATGATAAGAACATGAGATACTGCATGACTCATTTTAATACACCTTGAGCGCTTATAATACTTTGTAGCGCTTTGCTGTTTTTGCAACGTAGGCTGACTCATCCAACATATCAATTTGCAGCCTGAAAACTTACCATTGCTAGGGGATATTAAGCAGAAGTTTTATCACTAATCTCACTCTTAGGACGCAGTATGGTGCAAGAAATAACTTTAAAGAAAATGAAATAGCTTGTGTGCTAACAATTACAGATGGGTTTACTTGGGAGAGGAAAAATGCTGCACAAGGCAAGGTTTTCATGTTTTGAACGGCTTAAATCACACAGTATGGTTGTGTGACATGGGTTGCATCATTAAAATCAGTTGAACCACCTGCACTGGTTGAATGGCGTCTACAGCAACTAGACAGATCTGAGACGCATGGTGTGCAGAGCAGCCATTTGCTTCCATTCATTTTATGGTATATAATGAGAATACACATTGATTAAATACAAGACATTTAATTAGGTCTTTTAAATTATTAAAGTGTGAACAGTACATCACTTTATTCAACACTGGAGCAACACTGGCGTTTATGGCACTTCCACATGACGTCATTTAACCAAAAATGGCGCTGAGGTGGATGAGGGGAATTTCAACACCGTCATAGTCGCGTCTCAGTTTGTCCTTGTTGCATCTTTTGCTGTTTGCTGTGAAAATGCAATCAACTCTGGCTCAGGACTGACCCCTCCAAAGTGTTTCATGTCACTCAGAAATTTTTGAGATATCTTGCTCACAGACAGACAGACATGGCAATTACATGACCTCCACCACCTCCTTGGCAGGGGTAATGAATAAATACGTGCAAGTAAAGTCCAAACTCTCTCACCACAGTGAGTGTTGCCTCTCTGGTCCACTGGTATAAAGCCTCACAGAGTGAGTGTGCTGTCTGCAGTTTACTGGCTTTACTTTACAGGATTTCTGGGGTGTTGAAGTTCAGTTTACTTACCTATTAATTTATTTTTATTAATTTATTTATTTTATTTCTCACAAAGTTGCCTTTTGCTGCCACTTGAGCCTGCCAACATATGAAGCTGCCAAGTGCAGTTTTAAATGAAACTACCATTTAAAGTCATCATTATTTTTTTATTTATTTATTTTATTTTTTTCTGAAACCGTTTTTTTATGACACAAAAATGATTTCCCACTGAGCCCTTTTGGCCAAACAGTTTAAGTTTAATCACTCTGAAGGATTTTGTCCACCAAAGCCATCATTACTCAGACACAGCCCTAGAATTATTATTTAGTGTCTTGTATTTAGTGTTTTCTATTGTATTTACCAGTGATTAACATGTAAGTGACCTGTAAGAGTCAGTTATTGATAATGACTTTAGGACAATGATTGATAGATAGATAGATAGATAGATAGATAGATAGATAGATACTTTATTCATCCCGAAGGAAATTAACAGTTTTCAACAGTATCCACAGATTATTCACAGCTTTCAACAGTATCCACAGATTATGATACTGGAACATGACATGTTAATGTTGTGCAGTTATTTTACAGAGAAATGTGTTACAGTGTCATTTTTTTGCCCCATTCCCCAATCGCCCACCCCCTCAACCTCCATCCCATTTATTATAAGCCTTCTCAGGAAATTCTAGCTGTCAAGTATTCATAAAACACTTGCATGTATGATTCCTTATCTTAAATCTATAATGTTTGGTGCATCACAACGTGCATAAGCATAAGTTAAGCATGATCAAAAAGCACTACGAGTGCATAAATGTCACTACATAGAGCTATATGACAGTCACAGTGTTACTGAATAGGCATTATTACACATTATCTAACTGGACTAATATCATGTTGATTAGATTACACCAAAATCAATCTAGTCCTTATTGAGGACGGCAGCTTGGAGCCCCCTGGGAGTCCCCAGACCACAGTTTGGGCACTCTGCCGTAATCGACGCATTAGGAGGGCAGTGACCATGAACACAATCTATGAGCACTGACTGCCTGTGTTTTGTTTTGCCTTTATGGCCTGTTCGTGAGCTGGATTTGTTTTTTTTTCCTCTTTTATTCCCTTTGTGTTTGCCCGCCATAACCCTCTTTTATAGTGCCATCACCCCATTTTTAATTAATGTCGGTCATCTTTATTGATTCCCCGATAGTTGTTTTATCGACTTCAAAGCGCTTTGTAACTCCAGTGTGAAACGTGCTATATGAATAAAGTTTTATTTTATGCCTCCACTGATTGGCAGGCCATCAACACTGAAAATAAAAGGCACACTCGCAGTAAAAGTTTAACATCGTCACCTGTGTGTGAGAATAGCAAAATAAATTAAAGACCACCAACAGTTTTATTGTAATTCTTCCCCATGTTTTTTTTGTTTTTTTTTTTGTTTGTTTTTTTTGTTTTTTTTGTTTTTTTAATGAAGGATTTATCAATTAAATATGATGTGGTTAAGGACTGAAATTGTAAAAAAGTTGCTGGACAAAGTTTTACGCCATATTCCTCTTAGTGAATATGCCTCAGTTTATGGACACATACCATACATAACCATTAAGTAATGATGTGATGCCAAGTGTAAATAAAGTTTTAAAAAAATTACATTCAATATTTAAAAGAAACATTTAATACTTTGCAGCTCTTTATGTAGAGAATTTTAGCTGGTCATGTTAATGTACAGTCCCCTGGCTGTGGTGGTTTGGGTGATCATTTCTAGTTCGGTCCCATATCTGTTGCTGTTTGGATTTAATTATGTTTCAAGTCGAGCTTCTAGTGCTAAAAATGTCTTTAATCATACTACAAAGAACCTATTCATTATTCCAAAAGCATCTGTATTCCAGTTTTGAATAATGCCCTTGCTGTGGTAGTGCATCACTGCTAAATGAATAGAGAAAAAAAACAATGTGTTTGTGTGTTGTGTGTGAAATGCCACCTCACACACAAAACTGACTCATTCAGTCGCCCCCACACGGGAAGAAAATACAACACCAAATGTTGTAATTTCATGTTTTACTGCTAATGTCATGTACACGCTAAAAATGACCATGTGGACTACAAGTGAAAATTGCTCAGTCTACATTTTACTTGAATTAAAGTACTGGAGTACTGGCTTTTAGCAATACTTGAGTACAAAAGTACATTATCTTTACTGGTGTCAACACACTGCTGTGTCGTTTTCATGATGCATTAACAGAACCTCATAACTCTCTCAATCCACCTAATGAATGCACTGACTCTTGTAGAACCAAGCACTGTGCTGCACAAAAACCAAACTTCAGCACAGAAATGCAATCAAATCCAACTGAATGAACAAAAAGGAACAACTTTATCATTTTATTCATTTATTTAATTTAAATAACCCGTCCCCAAACGCTCACAAAACAGCATTGCAATGTTCTGATACAGTATGGGCGCAAGTAGAATTAGTCACATTTGGTATTGCTGTAGATGCTGATTCCAGAGGGGGGAAAATGACTAAACACTTCTCTCGATAATGATAGAGGGAATGGCTGCTGGTGCTCTCACAAAACAGTTGCACAATGAGATTCTAATGCATGAACAAAAACCAAGTGGGTAAACGCAAATAATAGAACAGCTAGAACAATCACTTTACTGTAATCCCAGATCATATTTAGTCTCACATCATGACATCTGTATATTGCCCAGCCCGATTTGAGGGTGAATTTAGCCATCTAAAATGTGAGATACTATCTAGTCTCATCACAATATCAAGACGCTGCCCAGTCCTAAGCTGCACCAGCAACACTGCTTTCAGTGAGACAAGCTCAGTAAAACAGAAAAAGACAATAGTTATACCATATCATATAATTACAATATATGTGACACAGTATCTCGTCACATCACAATATTGAAATATTGCCAAGCCTTTTACTGGCCCAGCAGCACTTTCAATGAGGCAAACTTAGCTTTGTACGAACTCACAGCAAAGCAAAGCCTTTGAACCAGGAACAAAAGTATTTTTGCTCATTCTGAGGTAACGGCCACTCACTTTTTAAAGGTGAAAAAAAAAAACTCACCTAATGCACACAATTTGATGGAAATAACTTTCATCTGTACTGTGGACTGTACTGCCCTCCTCCAATGAGGTGCAACATGTTTCAAATGGTGACAGTTGTCAGCCTGATCAAGCTTGTGCTTCATCCATGCAGTGTTGCCAACTTGGTGACTTTCAGCACTAAATCTGGCGACTTTTCCTGGTGTTATTGGAGACTTTTCTGGTATTTTGGAGACTGACATGAAAGCACGTATCGTTCCTCTGCAGTTCCTGTTCTCAGCAAGCAGCGGGTGCACGACATTATTCCTCTGCTACAGCGTCCATTACAATCACGTGCAAATTGCCAATTATGCAAATTAGGCGATGACGTCATTTGGCGACTTCTAGCGACTTTTAGGACAGCCAATAGCTACTTTCCTTACTGAGGAGTTGGCAACACTGCATCCATGGCTTCATCTGGTCCACCTGCTGTTGCCAGTATCACCACCACCATTTCCTCTTTCATGTCAAACCCACATGAGAACGGCTTCAGTGATTGGTTCTTCTCCTGTGAGGAACATACCGTGTGGCCAACTGCGTTTTAGGAGGGAAAAATCAGCAGATGACCTCAAAGCTAATCTTAAAAGTAATGAGTAACAACAGCTAAAGTACAGATACTCAAAAAATGTACTTAAGTACTGTACTCAAGTAAATGTAATTTGTTACTGTCCACCATTGGGTATTCAAGATGGAGACTCTCTGTTTTCATCAGAAGTCTGAGGAAGAGCCCTGTGCTCGAAACATCATGGCAGAAAATAAAAATCCTTTTAAGGGGAGCTATTTGGTGTGCAGATCTATCTGTTCAACTCTGCAAGGCTAAAACGCACACACGTACACAGACACACACACACACACACACACACACACACACGCACACACACACACAGCAGAGTTTAGTCCAGAGCAAGAATTAAGCAGGCTGATTGGTGAGTGACAACTGAAATTGAATTTCTCTGCAGTGAAAGCCCAAAGGACTCAGGAGAGGAGGCACTCAGGAACAAACACACACAAATGCTCACACAGACACACACACACACACACACACACACACACACACACACACACACACATGCAGGCACACATACACACACACACACATCAGCATGAAAAATTGCTGAATAATTGCTGGCATACACACAAACATGTGCTCACACACACACACACACACACACACACACACACACACACACACACACAAACACACGTATACTCGAAGTCCCTCCTCTCCAATTTACTGCTGAAGCTGTCTCTTCAAAAGCAAATTTCTTTTTCCCCTCACACCATAACAATGAAAACCGCATCTGGCAACTCAAAACAAAAGAAAAAGTTTGAAAAGGCCCTCATTATACTTCAGCCTGTTAGACGTGAATTGAATGATGACAATGAAAATGACAGCCATCGAGTCATACCAGAAGCAACTCGCTATACCGGCTTTTGAAATGAGAGATGGCAAAATGCAGGACTGTGTGTGTATGCGTATGTGAGTGAGTGTGATCATTGTTCCTGTTCTCTGCCTTCAGATTAGACTGATTTGAGATTATTCTTTAGCATCACATTAATGGACTGCGGCAGCTTTTTGGGCTTTTAGCCTGTTGATCCACCACATTCACTTCCGTGCCCACCTGTGTTCACTGTTCATGCTTTAGTGTACAGCGTGTTAACCCTTATATGGTATTCGTTTTTTTGTTACACAGGGAGTCCTGCTGGGTCTGGTGGACCCGTTGCATTTTGGGGCTTTTAATTCAACATAATCAAACCTTTTTTTGTTAAAATACTCAGCAGATCTTTACTTCATCCCAATTGCAAGTAATATAAACAATACATATGTTAAATTTCTTCCCTTTACCTTTGTAAAATAACATTTATGAATATAAATAACACTTGTTTTTTTATTAAAATGCAACAAAATAAGAAAATCTATCATAAAACAGGCATAACTAGAAAATAATCAGCAAATGTACAAATGAAGGCAGTTTTTTTCATAACTAGTATTTTATTTGAATTTCATTAGAAATGTAACCTAACATTTACACATAAAATCTGTCTGAACAACACTTTAGCCCAATTGAACACAGCCATTTCATACCAGACTATGCCATACAATAGGTGCAGAGTTTCACTGTGTGTGTATTGCAAGTGTACTTCTTGCACTGGGAGCATGTATAGTGTTTTTCTGTCCATCTTGGGTCCACACACCTCACAGCGCTTCTTTTTGTTACTGGCCACAATCTAGAATAATGAGAAGATAAAGATCTTTACTAACACTCGTCACATTGGCAGCTATGCGGGGCGGTTCATTTCTTGAAAACGAAGACCATTCAATTCTGCCATTTCTTGACATCCATATGTTGTCATTTTGAAGCAGCTCACCAACTGGCCCTGGGGCTGGCTGCTGGCCTGCTGGTCCTGGGGTACGCTTGCGTTTGGGAGGCAGTTGACGGGCTGATCCTGGCCTCTCATGGGCTGGTCCTGGCCTCTCATGGGCTGGGCCTGGGCCTGGTTGCTCGTGGGCTGGGCCTGGGCCTGGTTGCTCGTGGGTCCTGGGCCTGGTTACTCGTGGGTCCTAGGGCTGGTTGCTCATGGGCTGGGCCTGGGCCTGGTTGCTCGTGGGTTGGTCCAGGCTGCTCACATCGTCCTGGTTTGCTGAAGGGCTGGTCCAGAGGCTCTTTTACGCTTCTGAGTTGGCTGATACTCATCCTCCTCTTCAAACTCAGTGTCAGACTCAGAATTTTCAGAATTGTGATCCTCACATTCTGAAACCTCTTCCTCTGCATCATAATCATCACCTTCTCTCTCTTCCAATATCAGTTGTAAGGCAGTCTGAACAGAAAATCGCTTTGCACCACACTGACAGAGCTATCTATAGCGTCAGGTTCCCGAGATTGGTTCCCGCAAGACAGAGGGTGAAATGTGTGGGAATGTGGGTGCAGTTAGTGTTGGGTACTCCAATTTTCTAACAATGTTGCAACCTTGTGCGGGAACAGGTGCACCCACAGTGTGCACCTGTTCCCACACTCTCTCTCTCTCTCTCTCCCACACAATACACACACACGCACACACACACACACACACACACACACACACACACACACACACACACACACACACACACACACACACACACACACAGAGGAGGAAGGGAACATGAGGGTGCACGGGATCTATGATTTACACACTTTCACTAGGTCCGGGTCCAGCGGACCCGAAGACCCTGTATGTAATATAAATGTGGAGAGGGGGTATGCAGGGGGGGTAATTGAATTTTTTTTTCTGATTCATGTTCCTCACAGAAAATGACCCAAGGCCAATAAATATCAGTTTGAAAAAATAATTATTAGTATCATTTTTCTTAAGCTAAAAACTGAAAACGGGTCCCACAGACCCGAATACCTTATAAGGGTTAAACAACTGAAAGAGAGGATAAGCCTTTTAGTAATCTAAAGGGATTTTAGTCTGTGGCCCATGGTCATGACTTCTGAAAGCAAAATCATAATCATCACCATGGCTGGAGTCCATTACCAATCAACAAAAGAAAATGTTCCCGGCATGGAGGTATGAAGACTCTGCAGTGAAAGAAGCAGTGGTGGAAAGAGTACTCCAAATCGCTACTCAAGTAGAAGTACTGGTACTTCTTGTTACTGCTAATATTTAACTTTATTAAAGGAAAACTAAACTGTAAAATGTACTTAAGTAAACGTATAAAGTAGCACGTTTAAGATGTACTTGGAGTAAAAGTTACTGCATTACTTTTCTGAAACGGTAACTCTGTTAGGTGTGATCTTTTTCATGCAGTCAGAAAAGGAGAGAGCACGCTACCAACTAGATTCTTTTAAAGGTGCATTACGCAAAATTGCAGAGGATTGCTTGAAGAGAGGACCCTCTGGACTCAGCTGACAAATGTAGAATAAGTACATAATATGATGGTTAAGTCTACATGGTTTTCATCATCAGGCCATATTTTTTTCACCCTTGCTCCACTTGTTCCACAATCTTTCATTGATCATTTGTTCTCTATAACTGATGTGATTTAAAATGTAGTGAAGTACAATATTCAAGAAAACATGCACTTAAGTAAAAGTAAGACTTAAAAAAAAATACACAAAAAGCTACTCAATTACAGTAACAAGAGCTCTAATTGGTCACTTCCACCTCTGGAAAGAAGTGATGAAATTTTAACACAATCTTGATTACAAAACCTAAGAAAAGTAGGAAATAACCAAAATTATCCTTTTGAATGCCAAAGTGTTGGCATTCATGCCAACACACAAGCTACATGTGGCACAGAGATTTGGTGTCTCAAATGGTTAGTATATGTAGGCTCAGTGATTATAATGCAAATGACTACCAATATGGTCAAAAATAAAACATATTTATTTATCTCATTATATATTTACTTAAGTATTCCAGGCTCCATTCCAAATTATTTTTTTAATCCTCTCTGCTCAATAATTATGTTGGCAGAAGAAAAAAAAAGAGAGCAAAGAGCAAAGAGGCAAAAACCTCATTATTATGGTTGATTGGAGAAAATTCATGGACAAAAGGAAACGGCATATTAATTCTGGGTTAGCTTATGATCAGTGGAGGAAAGTGATGTGAAAAACATTTTGTGCCCGTGTGGGACGCAGTGCACCTCTTCTATAGTATATATATATATTTTATTCATAGTCTCTCAAGACACACATGTGGCTCCTGTAATTTCCAAATCCTTCTGCCCTGTCTACAGTTTTGCATCCTTGAGGCTGACATAGAAAGTGAAAGTGGATATTTGGTCATTTTCCTACATCTGTACCCACTTTCCTCATATCCACATCTGCTTTTCAGTCACAAAAATAAGCCCTACTGGAAACCACTTGTCAAAGACTAGCTAACACTTTCTAGTTGTGATTAGCTGTGGATTAATAGCCTGCATACACTATATGGACAAAAATATTGGGTAACACCTACAGGAGCATTTCTGACATACCATTCTATATCCATAGGCATAAATATGGAGTTGGTCCCTCAGCTAGAACAGCTTCCACTCTGCTGGGAAGGCTTTCTACAAGATTTTGGAGTGTGTCTGTGGGAATTTTTGCCCATTCATCCAGAAGAGCATTTGTGAGGTGAGACACTGATGCTGGACGAGAGGGCCTGGCTCACAATCTCTGTTGTTCATCCCAAAGGTGTTGGATGGGGTTGAGATCAAGGCTCTGTGCGGGCCAGTCAACTTCTTCCACAGCAAACTCACCCAACCATGCCGTTACGGAGCTGCTTTGTGCACTGGGGCTCAGTCATGCTGGAACAGAAAAGGCCCTTCCCCAAACTGTTCCCACAAAGTTGGAAGCAGAGAATTGTCCAAAATGTCTTGGTGAGCTGAAGCATTAAGATTTCCCTTCAGTGGAACTAAGGGGCCGAGGCCAACCCCAGAAAAACAAGCCTATAGTATTATCCTTCCTAAACCAAACTTTACAGTTGGCACAGTGCAGTCAGCCAGGTAATGTTCTCCTGGCATTCACCAAATCTAAACTCATCCATCAGACCACCAGATGGACAAGTGTGACTCGTCACTACACAGAACTCATTTCCACCGCTCCAGAGTCCAGTGGCGGCGTTGTGCTTGGTGATGTAAGGCTTGCATGCGGCTGCTCGGCCATGGAAACTCATGCCATGGAGGTTTGGAGCTCTGCAGTTATTGAGTCAGCAGAGCGTTGACCACTTTTCGCACTATGCACCTCAGCGCTCGATGACCCAGCTGAAACTTTAGGTGGTCTTCCACTTGGTGGCTAGGTTGCTGTGGTTTAAATGCTTCCACTTTGCAATAATACCTCTTACAGCTGATGGTGGAATATGTAGTAGGGAAAAAAAAATCATCAACTGACTTGTTGCAGCGATGGCATCCTATTACATGACTATTACAGCAACACTCTTGAATTCAGTGAGCTCTTTAGAACAAACCACTCTTTCACAAATGAAGACTGCATGACTTGGTGCTTGATTTTATACACCTGTGGCAATGAGACTGAATGAAACACATGAATTCAATGATTACGAGGTGTGGCCCAGTACTTTTGTCCCTATAGCGTACATACAAACTGTGATAGACTGAACTGGGCAGGAGCTTCTTTTCCAGACACTGCACTGAGATTTTAAAAATTGTTGCCTTGTAAATTACAAATTAAATCTTTTCATAGACTTATTCAGCTTCGTCACTGGGGTCCAACCACATATTCTATATGAGTGTGAATGAAACTATTCGTGTAAACAAATCCACATTGCTTACATGTAAAACTGTTAATTAACTTTAGTAAATGTGCTATTCAGACTACTTTGTATGTGTATGACTACAGCATGATGTAAACTCTCTTCTGACCTTTTCTCATTCTCCTTCTCATCTTTGTTTAAGGAGGGTGACAAAGTTCAGTAATTTCTGTAAAGTAAATGACTGTTTTTACTGTGTGAATGTAACCGAACCAATGTGTAAATAGCCTACGACGATGCCACAACTCATCCCCTGATTTGGACCCGAGCAAACAAACCACTGGTGTGAAAACGCCCTGAACTGGAAGAAAGCCAAGGTGACTGTACCTTGATAAGCACTTTTACACTCGCACAAACACAGATCACACTCTAGACTCTCATTCTCTCTCTCCATCTTTCTCTCTCTTTCTGCCAGCCTATCATCCACTCACTTCCACTCCATCAGGCAGTGACACAGACACCTCTCCAAGTCCCTAATGGCCCCCTATGGCAGAGGACAGCAGAGAGAGGCTAAGCGTATATGATGGGACACTCAATTTCAACCACACACACACACACACACACACACACACCTGGTCACCCCTATCACTCTGTCTCCCACCGCAGTTTAGTGATATTGGTTAATCGCAGTATCGGTGCTCTCAACTTTGACACAGAGACTCGGCAGAGCGTCTTCCTCTCTCCTGCAGTTTGACTTGCAGCACTGCTTGGGATCGGAGTGATTGCTGGAAGAAATAGAGGAACATCTGTACGATAGGAACCCCTGTGAAATCCTGTCTGGTTTGCATTTGATGCATTCTTTCTTTCATTGTCCATTCTCTCATATTCAGTTGATTGTTATATTTTGCACGGATATTGCTGCTGGTTCACACATCCTCCTAATGCCAGAACCAGAAGCAGGAAGGCTTTTTTTTTTTTTTTTTTTTCCAAATGTTCATTTATGTATTTCAATGTAGTCCATACAACTCACACATTTGTCAGTGCTACATGTTTATGTAACCCCCATTACCTTTTAATGCAATGTCCCCATCACCCCACAGGGATCATTAAAGATGTGTCTAATCTAATCTAATCTGATCTAACCTAATCTAATCTAATCTATCTCTGACAACGAGCAAAAATGCTCTCCTCATCTTTGTATTCACCCACTATCTGGCAGTCCATCACTGTTTTTCTCATGTCCCTGTTTCTCTCTCTCTCTCTCTCTCTCTCCCCGCTCTCTCTCTAAAATAGCGGTATGTATGAAGTCATTTTTCTTTTTTTCTTTTCCCCCCTTGCTTCGTGCCGACTGCCTTCCCCCAGGCATATTCTTTTGACTGCTTGTTTCCTTTTTTCCTGCCTCTCTTACATTCAGAAGTCGTTTATTTTAACAGAAGGCGCGGCGAGGGAAGGCTTTACCAGGGGTTTGCTGGGGTCACCCGATCCTGCCTCATTTGCATATATACTATCACAGTGCTGTTCGCACAGCCCCAAGGCAGCATGGGATATTGGAGGATATTGGAGACCCCCGTCCCCCTCCTCCCCACTGGGAACACTAAGTTGAAACTCAGAAACACAGAGATGTGAAAAAATCTAGACAGACATACACACGCAAGGCTTTGACCCATCTGCGTTTTTGAAGAGTTTGCCAGTAGCCGATGATCTGTGCCAGTGTTCAGTGTCTTCAAACCACTTTCAAGGCAATCAATAAGCGTTCAGTGTTTCCTCTCGTTAGTGCCACTTTTTTACTATCTATTCAATTTCCCCAAAAGGTCAAGTCCCCACATGGTCAAGTGGGCTTTACTTGCTGCTTTACTTGCTTTAAAAACCAAAAAAAAAGTGTCCTCCACAGGGCTTACAAAACAGGGAGCAAGCTTTGAGCATGAAGCATCACCAGCAAAATTAAGATGTGAGAGATATGCTGCATGAGTAAAAAGCTCTAAATACGAGCAACAGACCATGAAAAAACATGTCAGACAGAGCCAATGAATTTTTAAAAAATGGAGCGTTTCAAAAATGTAGACTGATTCAGTGGATCCGATGCTTGAGGGACTGCATTCCACAGACTCAGAGCAGCCATGGCAAAAGCCCTTTCACCTATTAGTCTTAACCGAGACCTCGAAACCGCCGGAAGCCCCTGATTAGAGGACCTGAGTAACCTGGCAGTACTGTGGGTGGAACAAAGTTCAGAGATATACCCAGGGGCAACAGCCTGCAAAACTATAAAAACAAACAGAAGCTGAGAACTATTGAATTTTTTTTTCTTTTTCATATATATTTCTAGACTTGAGTCTGGCCACAATGTTCTGTACAAAACTCAAGGCAGGAAATAGATGCCCAGCTTGTACCAGAATGCAGTGAATCAGTGAGAGAAATTGTGGATATAGAATTTTATAATGAGTTATCAAAGTAACTTGTGAATGAGTCACACAGGCACATACAGAGATGAAATGAAACACATTTTGTACCAACAGTAAAAATGTCCGGCGTCTTTTTTCTTTCAGTGTCCTGCAGACTTATGTTTTTTTTTTTTTTTTTTTTTTTGCCAGGATGTGAGAGCTTCCGAAACAGCATTTAGATCATCGTGGCAAATAAAAATGACCCACTGAAATCTGGTATAATAACAATATACTGTAGAGAAGAAGCAGAACGAGAAGAGCAACAACAAATGCCGCTAAAAGAAGAAGATCAGCATGGAGCAAACGTTGCAGATTCATGAAATCCAGTCAAAATGTATCATGGCAATCAATTCAAGTCGCCAGCCGACGGAGACAACCAGCACTGATCAAATCTGCAACCAATTAAATCAAGAAAGAAATGAAAGCCCTCAAGCTGGAAGTTGATGACACTGACAGGACAATAGCTGAAGTTTTTTTTTTTTTTTTTTAAAAGGACGATGTCGGTGTGATGTATTGATGTAAGCCCAATCTGCACACACAAGCACACCCTTACACATGTCAGCCTTTCCCGGGGCAAGCGTCAAACTGCTGTTGTTAATTTTATCATCACTCTCACACTGCATTGCATTATGGGCAGCCGTTTTACACCATTGCCTCAGGGATAGCTTGATAGTTTTTTTTTCCCACATAAACTCACATATAAAGACAGCACAGTATAACATCTTGGCATTTTAATTACACACACACACACACACACACTTCTTACCGGAGTGAAATTCATGACTTTGAGGATCCAGATGGTCAGCGCCAGGTTGACAATCATGGTGACAAGGAGGAGGAGGATGAAGAAGTAGAGGCACCTCTTCCTCCAGCCGTAGATTCCCACTGCTGGGTAAACCTGGGCACCGCACACCGACGCCCCCCGCTGGTGGAGCGGGTTGGGCTGGGCCGCAAGGATATACTGCTCCTGGGTCATCTGAAAGGGACAGGAGGACAAAAAGTGGAGGTCAGAGTCTTGTTTTATAATAAGGGGAGACTGGGAACTGAAGTGCTGAAGATGGCAGCTCCGTCAGGCACATGTAAGGTTTTTCTGCAAAACTTTGATATTTACAAAGCGGTGGGCGAGAGCTCACGAGGGGTTACTTCTTGGACTCCAGACGTGCATGTTTCCTCAAAAGCCCCAAATATTTTAGGTTTAATCCGATGGCCCAACCAACATGCTGTCTTTCAGCATCAAAACAAGAAAATACACCCCCACCTGGATTCAAATGTTCACTTTATGCAGAGTGGGAAGAGACGCTGTTAAAAAGCTTTCTCTGACATGTTTATGCTCCCTCTCTGCTTTTTTTGGCTGCACTTTTCTCGATGCGGACAGCGATATGAATAAGTTTCAGAGAGAAGATGAACTTTTAGCGTTTTGGTTATGGTGGAGGGACGGATTTAACGGGCAAAGATAAAGAGGGAAAGCAGGAAGCGAAAAGGAGAGGGAGATAGAGAAGGACCGAGAGAGACTTGAGAGAGAGAACTAGAGAAAAAGAGAGAGCAGGGGTGAGAGGAAGAGAGAAAGATAAAAGTATGAAAAAAAATGAGATTGAAGTGGAGCGGTGAAGTGGAGAGAGATAGCAAGTCCGCTGAGTACTGAGAGATAGAAGGAGAGGGAGAGAGAGAGAGAGGGAGAGAGAGAGAGAGAGAGAGAGAGAGAGAGAGAGAGAGAGAGAGAGAGAGAGAGAGAGAGAGGGCAGATAAGACAGGAGAGGAGGACAGAGTCCATTAGTTGTAGTGTAACAGGAGGAGTCACTGGCGGCAAGAGATATGGACACTGGCTGCAAGGCACTACTATCTGCGTCCATCTCTGTCTCTCTACCTCGATCTCCCTCTGTCCCTCTCTCTCCCATTCACTTCCTATCTGGCTCTCCTCCTCACTTCTTTCTTTCTATGTCACTTTTTCTCTCTTTCTGACACACACACACACACAATGTCTTTGTTTGCTGGGGTTGCGCCACCTTAATATCTCGCTGACTGTCCTCATAAGCTCTCATGTCAATATAAACAACATCTCACGGAGCCGATAACTATTGAGGCTAACAGAGAGGCTGAAGAGGGGGTCTCTTCAGAGTCATGTGATGCTGTTTTACTCAAAGCTGATTACACTTCAGCACAGCCAGTCTGGCCAGTCTGCAGTGTGATTGTCTGCAGTGCAATCTAGCTGAAAGAAGAAATTTAAGGGGATATTGGAGTTCAAAAGTGAAAACTGATCACCCAAACCAACTTTCAGGGAGTAGAGACCCATTTGGCCACATTAACAACAAAGTGAAAATGCAACAAGTCACCAATACAAATGCAGACAAACAGCAATTCTAGTTATCAAGCGTTCCAAAGTGCATAGTGCATAGTCATCCACCAGCTCCAAAGTATATTACTTCAGCATCTATCTGAATCACCATTCAGACCTAATCAATGACCACCCGTTGGCAATTACTGTCATTTGGTGCATTTCCCCGGTTGCAGGGAGACACAGCTGTTTCTTTGCAGAGATTACTTTTATTTCTGCAGGGAAGGTAGGACAAGTCATCCTGTAGATGGACTAATGGCTTTCGGACAAGGTCACTCGTATAAATGATGCCATCAAGATCCATCGCTATCTATTTGTTAACTCAGCGTTATCCAGTGGCTCTGCGTTATTTTAGCATCTGTGCTTGCCGTTGTGGTCTCACCGCAGCCATCCTTTGCTGATCCCTAACCTTTTACGATTCCTCTGCAGCTCTCCCACACATGGGCTGAGCGATATGAATGTTTTTATGTCAGGGGAATTTTGATAGCATTCTTTTATTTCTACTCCTAAAGGTAGGGCCACATTTACAATACTCAGAGAGTTTGGGGACTTATGACTGATTTCCTGCCCCGAGAGGTTTGATAACTACAGGTCCTATAAGCACTCACACACACACACACACACACACACACACACACACACACACACACATAGATGCACGTAGCTATTGATTCCCAGAGTTGACACATGCGAGAATAAATAATTAACATTTTAGAGCACCACAAAACACACACGCACACACATAGCCACACGACGGCTCATTTGAATGCAGAGATGAAATGATCTGCAGTTCAATTTAATGTCCTATTCCACCCCAGTACTCATACTCTGTCAATTCATATGCATTGTATCTGCACGGCCTGAATAGATGCAGCCCAGTGGGATAATAGACGACATACAGATGAGTATGTTGCAAAAGACTCTCCTCACGAGGATAAGGCAATACACGTCATCAGTCCATTTGTCCTATTTGACATAAATGGGACTCATTTTGCATTACTGTGCATCACATATCCAGATTGCGACGAGATTTGATTTAGCTGGGTTATTTAGAACTGATATTACAATGTGTCTTCGGCACAGAGTGAGAGCAGATTTCTCTTTCCTTTGCCAAAAAAAAAAAAAAAAAACACAGATTACTGTAGACAACTCGTATGTCCTACTCTGAGCCGTCATCATTTTTTAGTTACAAGAAAATTTTAATGGCCTACTATTCTTACGATATGTGTAAGGTTGATTACTTACGGGTCCAGATCTTAATCATTGCAAACCAAAGCAAAGGCCATGTTGACAGATCGAGTCCGAGCCAGATTTTTTTCCATGGCAACTCAGACTTAGAACTAGACTCTGTGTGTGCGTGTGTGTGTGTGTCATTTTGGCAGTTTTATTTGATGGGAAGGGCATGATTGTTCAAGCATGTGATGGTTTCAATTGGTTGAAATTTTTTGTCACAACTGAAGATACAGTTGAAGTAACAGGACTTTGATGTAAAAAATACAATAATAATGATAATACAAATGTAGCTAGCATTTGAAAACCAGCTAAAAACAGACATTAAAAGAGATTAAGTTGATGACTTTTTCAATTCCTTATAAAATCATCTGTAATCATCCTTATTTTTTTGCCATCTCTCTCTTTGACTCACTCTCGGCCTTGCTTGTTCACTCCTTCGCTCACCTCTCTCTGAGTCACCCATGGTCATCAATCCCACTCAGCTCTTTGACAAAATCTTATTTTCTCCCCACACTTTTTTTTTCCAGTTTTGGACACTTTTTTCCAGTTTTCATGTTCCTTACACGCTTTCTCGCCCTGCTGGAGAAAATCCTCCACTGCTCTCTGCTCTTTATCGCTGCCTCCCTCCGTCTCACCCTCTTGCCTCCATCCTTTTCCAGCATCACACAACATAATATTCCTCTCTTGCTTTGCCTCCCTTCTCTTCCTCTTCCCACCTCTCTTTGCCAGTGAAATTTCTCATTCTTGTTTCATGTGGATCCAAAGCATGTCCCCGCTCTCTTTTCCCCTCACCCATTGGCTGTCCATGCCATCCTCTGATCCTCGTTTCATCCCTCTCTCGTTTTCCCACACTTTATTTCCTCCCTTCCAACTTTCCTTCACCGCTGCAAATATTTTCCCTCAGCATCTCCCTCCCCTCAATCTTTCCCCTTCTGTCTTGCTTCCTCTGCTCCCTTTAGCTCCATTTTCGTCTCCCTCTCCCCCCTCCATCACTCTCCTCCCTTCATCCTTCCCTCCCTCCCCTTCCAGTGCATTTCTTAGATTGAACTGACAACACAGCCATCAATCAATCCCATGGTGCGCCACTGCCCGGGGGCGCTGTGCAGCGTGACCTAACTTTATTAACATCATAATGCCTTGACAGCCATAAAAACAGCTATCGTCACAGCTACAGTAGGGCCTTATCGCCATGGTTACCATTAGAGAATCCCGGCATTTGTGTAGCTGTGATCCAAAGCGAAGGCAGTGACCTCATATTCAGGGAAACCACTTGCGCGTGCCTTCATAAACAATGTTCTTCAATATTCAGGGATGTGGTGTTGATTCGGAAAGGTAAACTATGACCTGCAGATCAACAACAACAGCCATGAAACAATGACAAACATTATTTATTTTCCGTGAAAGATCTTTTTGACAATAGCTACTGTAATGCGTACTCTCAGTTTGCATCCTAAAGGTTTGTATCAGTCCTACTAAAGCGGCATCAGGTTCATGGGATTTTAATGTCAATTTCAATTAAAAAATGTCAACCATTTCTATGAGAAAAGTATCACCCCGAGCAAGAGAGACATTTTTTTTTTTTTTTTTGAGGTCTCTGAAACCACATTTACAACTCAGCTGCAACATTTAGGATCTTTTAAAGCCTCGAGTTTAGATAAAACTTTTTTTTTTTTTTCAGATGTTTAGCAGAAAACCGGCCCTAGTGTGTCAAAATAAAGAGGTGGATCCACTGACTATTGGCTTATTTTACTCTCTAGTACCGCCTTGGGTACATTTACAATCATTGGGACGCAACAACAGCAAATCAAATGTCAACATGATAATGAGAAAGTCCAGTTATCCAAAATGAAGCTCAGCCAATAAAGTATTAATAGTGTTTTTAAGAGTGTTTGTGTGCTTGCTCACCGACAGTGTTTTCTCTTCAGTGATGTATACCAGAGAACGCACACACACACACACACACACACACACACACATAGACACACCCCAAACGATGCTAGATTTAGGCAAGCTTGGATGTTGATGAAGATGGGAGCTGAAGATGGGAGAGGAGAAGAGAACAAATGACAGAAAATGAGGAGAAGCAGGGAAAGGAAGAACAAGTAGAAAGGATGAGAACAACAAATGAAACAAAGAAGACAGCGGTACAGAAAAAAGAATAATAATAATAATAATAACGAAGCGTGTGTGACTCATCCAAGCTGAAGAATAGCACAAAATAAAACAACCAAGAAGAGCTGCTAAGATGAGATGAGAGGACAGGATGTTCTACTTTAATAACAAATAGCCCTGAAAATAATTTCAAACTGCTACACATCACATCATTTGCTCCCATGGTACATGTCAAGAGGTTATTTGCAGTAGATATAGGGTCACTACATTTGGTCAGCGCTCGAGGCAGTATGAATCATGATGTCAGTGCGAGGGCGGCAAAAATATACCAGTCGAGAATGTAAAATCAATTTTTTTTCATTTTTCTGCTCTATCTGCTGTTGATTTTGTTTTTTCCCCGTGTGATGCGGAATGGAGCTTCTTCGGAGCACGACGTGCAATGTCATCATGCAATTAAATTAACGGTCATGAATAGTAATGCATGCAGAAAGTGAGGTTCATGTCACTGTCGGGTCAGATTCTCCTAGGTGGGAGGGGTGATTAAAGCAAGAAATCGCAAGCGGCGTACATGTGCACTGCCTCATGATGCATGTGCAAGACGAACAGATCGACATAGCGCTGGATGTGGATGGATGGGTTAATGATGAATAGACGGATGGACGGACGGACGGCTTCACAGAAAATCAGAAAGCTCTCCACTTTGCTTCATGCAGTAGCTGGAATCCGTGTTGAATGAGTGATTAGTATGCGAGCGCCGGATTGGTGCTGCTGCTATATGTGAAGCGCTGGGGGCGATCCAGTGTATCTGTCAGTCAGCATCACCTCGTCCAGCTTTCCTCTGGTCTGCTGATGCTCAATCAATGCTGCTCCTTCAGTATCCCTTCATTTCTGATGGCCGTGGCATTCTCTGCCTCTGTTTCTCTAAGTCTAACTCGCAGGGAAAACACAAACCATAGATTGAAAAAAAAAAAAAAATCAATGCACTGAAGACTTAATTAGCTGTGCATCACCAAATACAATGGTAAACATAGAAAGAATGGCCTCACACACTAATGGATGACTTGAAAATGCATAAGTGAGAAGTTGTTGAGAATCTGAGGGACATTAGTACAAATTCAACTTTGCACTTATGAAAGGCGGACATTGAAATGTCTATAGTAATGTCCTTCAAGGAAAAACACTCGTTTATGTGGTTCCCACTCAACTATTCCTATAAGAGACCCTTATTATTATATTCAGAAAAGCATTTATTAACCTCAGATGGGAAAGGTTGTGCGGTTCAAGTAGCTCTGATTCTTGAAGGCTGAATATTGAAACTGGGTTGGTTCATGGAAATTCAACAAGTGCCTCCCACCTGAACCTCTAAGATGGTTTTGACACAGACAGAAACATGGCTAGAACCTGAGCTTGGTTTCAAAATGCAGCTACCTGTCCTACATGGTCATATGACCCTTGAAAGTTTTCCCAAAATGCACTTTGTCCAGTTTTCTCTGATGAATTATCAGAAAACATATGACACCCCCAGGATACCGATGCTTGTTTCTATTCCACTGTGTCACAGACATGAAACTGGTACAGTTTTGCTATTGAAACATTCATTTTTCAGATTTTGACTTGGGATTGCGTCACCTAGGATGGATGTAAGATTGACTTCGCTGTAGTTCTAAACAGAGCTCAGGTGTGTTTTTCAGCCCTGAAAATTTCATGTGATTATGTGTATTAGGAATGAAGTTATGAGGGCTCAAGCACACTGACATGTTAACCTACCCATGTGTACTTTGAGGACCTGTAACTCAGAAAATATTCTACATATTGTAGAAAAAAATCAATTCTGAGAGGGTCAGGTGGGAAATTTTTTCTGAATTTATTGATTTTATATGGAATAACCCAAATGATAAAAGCCAATATTTTGTAAAAATGGTCAATAGTGTGTCTCTAAATTTGAACATTTTCATAGATAGAAAGATGACAGAGGAGAGAAGACAGAGTACAGACAGCAATAACAGACATGGTCCCAGTGAGAATGGTGTTTACAAGTTTAGCAGCGTAATTGTGTTTGGTATGAAAGACTTTTTCTGAATGTTCTCTACAGCGCCTTCCTGAGGGCAGTTTCATGAATTCTTTAAAGAGGGCATGATCAGGATCAGATACAGTTTGTTGCTGCCACTAGTCTATTTTTGATCTGAGATTAACAACACCCAAAGGTTTGTGTTGTCCCTGTATATTGTCTTTGATATTTTGACCAAAATTCTTCACTTAAATCCAGCTAATAGGAGTAGTATTAATAGTAACAACACAGTCATGCATTGTTGTGTTGCATCTGATCTTTAGAATGAATTCAGGGTAAGGGACAATATGCGCGATATTGATCAGTTACACGTGAATGACATGGCATTTCTAATGAAAGGTCAATAGCAGTGTGATAGACAGATAGATGGATAGAATGAGACTGTATTGTACATGAGATTGATGATGGTATCAGTATTCACACACACACACCCGCACACACACACACACACACACACACACACACACACACACACACACACATTTCACCAGTCCCCACACCTGACTTGCTTGCACATTAGTTGTCATCTGCTCATTCTAGATGAGAAATGGTGCAAAGGTTTCTTTCTGTGAGTGGAAGTGTTCCCTTTTAGGCTTTATTCATCAAAGGAGTGACAGGGGCACTGAATATCAACAGTTTGGTTTCTTGATCAGTGACAGGAAAGGACACCGAGTTTTATTGATTTCTTAGCTGTTTGCGTGGTTTACCAGGCAAGTAAAATATCAACCACTACTGCGCCCTGGTAGCTCACCGAGAAAAAGTGCGTACCACTTGCTAAGGCTAAATCCTGATCCTGAAATACTGTAACAAATGACTGCTACAGGAAGTCACAAATAAAGCAACAAGATTATTTTTGATATAAGCAACAAGTAACACCATATCCTACCTGCATCCATACATGCGAGCAGCTGGTGGCAACAACTTATTTTGTCTACGCTGCAAACAGCAACTCTGTTTCAACTCAAAATACAGTCTGCAGCACAGGTTTGATTTATATGATTCTGGTGATGGCACTAGAGTCATAAAAGGCTCTCTATGCCTGCGACCTGTCTAGACAACCTCCTTGTTTATAATGGGAGTCTTGTGTTTTTTCGTTGATGCTCGCTCGCTAGGCTTCCTAGGAAGGAGAAAAGGTTAGGAAAGGTGTAACCTGTATAATTTTACAACTTTTTCTGAATAACAAGCCCAACGCTGGATTTTTTGTACCATTCCATTCTCTACTTGCTAAGTGGTTGGGAATTCCAGATTGTTTTCCAATTTACAGTGTAGCTGACAGCTACAATCTCACCCGATCATTGTATTTACTGATTATGACTCACATTTGCTAATTTTAAAGACCGTCATCTACAAGTTTGAGCTTATTCCTCGACTGAGCACCAACTGCAGTTCACCGTGGATAAGAGCGACAACTAAATGCGACAATAGATGTTACTCAGATTATTTCGCAATCACTGCAGGACAGTCGTTGCAGGAGGTAATCCTCACGTTTCCCTTTCTGATTCTGGTGATTCATTGCTGTGCTGTTCAAGCAACTTCACTGTATCACAGGTTTAGGAGGGTTAACGGCCTAGAGAATTACACTAGACTGTCTTAGAAAAACGTCTGCTGTTACCCACAACACTGCAATATCTCCTTAACGTGATAATCTGCAAGATCCTTTTTTCCATCTTTGGTGTTACGTACCCGCTGAGAGAAAGAGTAGCAAAATGTAAATGTATTTATATGAAATTGCCGTGCATTATTACTTTAAGTGGAAGTGGTAGCTCTCAGGCCACCCATGCTAAACGTGTATATATGTGTATGTATTTATTTAATATATATGCTGGATAATAATAAACAAAGTACGGTAGGATGAAAGTGGCTGACATAAATGGAAAACTGCAATTTTCTGCATCTGTTTTGTGTCATTAAATGTGCTTAACTACACTTTAGACACTTTATTTATTTACCTAGATGTCACACTGGCAGAGAGAGAGAGACAGACAGACAGAGAGAGGGAGAGAGAGAGAGAGAGTGAGTGAGTGAGCTAGAGTGTCTTGGTTATCCCTTTTCTATGCAGCTTCTCCAAAAATTGATTGAGTTTATATTTCATGTTCATGCGTGTTTTGTCGGTGCATTTAATATATGTTTATCTAATTTGCTTTGAAGTTGCACATTAACATATTCATCCAAGCAACATGTCTCCCATGAATTCACAATCAAGCATCAGCACTATAATAATGAGTGTTAATTAAAGCTCTCATCATTACATGTTAAAAAAAAAAAAAAAAAAAAAAAAAAAAAAAACTAAATCCCATGTTGCACGCTGCGTGACACAAGCACACAAAAATTAGAAACAAAACAAAGGACAGGAGTGTATCTTGCAGCACTATGTGTGTGTGTGTGTGTGTGTGTGTGTGTGTGTACCAAAAGCACCTCATTATCAAGCTTGAGACATGTGAGGGAAGTACCATACAATCATTCAATAGACTTAAACTTAAATACTTAAATATGATATATACTGTAGTATGATTATTTCTGTGTCATCTTTTAAAACACTTTTTTTTTCGTGCCCAGACAGACAATATTTTACAGTCTGGTGCAGGAACATTTCAAGGCAAAACAAAAAGACAAAAGACAAAAATTTACGAGCGCACACTGAAATGACTTTGCTGTAACTTTATTGGGAGCGAACAATAAAGTCACAGTGAAGCCATTTCAGTGGTTAATTTTTGTCTTCACTTTTTATGCCTTGTTTTTGTTCAATGATTTTTCTTTTTTTTTTTTTTTGATGAGTTTTGCCTTGCTTTTGTGTTTTGTGTTTTTTTTTACTACCTAGTTTTCCATTTGGGGGTGATTTTCCACTTTGTAACTGTCTTTGGAAAAGTGCTTCACAAGTACAGATCATTAGTATTATGACTATCATTACTGTTGCATTTATATATTGTACATACCCTGTCCTCTGAGTCAGGTAAATGTTGAAATAAGCAAATGAAAACAGTCTTTACACCAGAGGGAAATATGCAATGCTAGTTTTTGTGTACCTGCCATGTGTGCATGCAGGTGTGAAGGACTAAACAACATGGGATTTCAACAAAGGTCCTCCGTGTGGAATACTTATATATGTAACAACTGTTAGTGTTTGTACACATGTGGTGGTTCATTTTTCCTTTTTTTTTGTGTGTGTGTGTGTGTGTGTGTGTGTGTGTGTGTGTGTGTGTGTGTGATAAAACACTAAGCCAAACGAATTGGGAACGGTCCGTGTTGGCTGTAGGTTGTTGGTTTGGACAGCCAGCCATCCCTCTCTGTCACTGTGGGCACTCAGGTGTTCAGCCAGTGGATGCATAACACACACACACACACACACACACACACACACACACACACACACAGTACAAAGGACACACATGCATACAAATACACAAGTACACACAAACACAAAATCACACTGCAGCAACAGGAATACAGGGAAACATAAATAAACAATGAGCTTTCTGTCTTTCTCGCTCTCTCTCTCTCCCTCTCTCTCTCTCATGCACATACACACACACACAGACACACACACACACAGCTCCTGTGCAGTGAGGCGCTCAGTATTCCAGCAGATTTACTAGGTTCTGCTGCAGGCCTGGTGGGAAAAAAAAAAAAAAAAAAAAAAAGAGGCTAAAAAGACCAAATTTTCTCTCTCTCTTGCTCTCTCTCTCTCTTTCACACACACACACAAACACATACACACACACATGCATATTTAAACCAAAAGCAGAACAGCTGTTGCCATATAAACAACCAGAGACGGCGTGAGCGACGGATGAAAGAAGGATGACAGCATGGATAGAAAGGATAGAAGTAGGGAAATAAGGCAGTCACTGACAAGTTGTAACATCGTCATTACTTTTTGGGTGACAGAATGAATATTATTGAATGAAAACTGTCATTATTATGAACCAAATGATTACCATCATCATCATCATCAACATCCTCATCATTAGATATTATTAGATAGTAATAGAAGTAATAGTAGTAGTCCTAGCAGTACAGTGGCAGTAGCAGTATTACTTTTATAGAGCACTTTATATGCATATATATATAATCAATGTAAAAAAAAAAAAAAGGAAGGATATGGACGCTGGTGAAAGGGTTTTGGGCACAGGGAGTGTTTGCTGAAGTGCCCTTGAGCAAGATGCTGAATCTCCATCCGTTCCAGAGATGCTGCCCAGCCACTGGCCCTGACCTTTGACCTCAAATTTACCCAAAAGCGTTCCGTTTTCATCGCATCACGCTATCCGGCTCCGAGTGGAAACAGAGTTCTCTCATGGCCCTGAAAGGGTTTCACCGATTGTTCAGCGGATGTTGATGTTGGTTGGAAACCTGTCTCAGTAGTAAAGTCTGCTTCCTCCTGCTGTCTCTATTTATAGAAGCTCCGCGGTGAAAAACTTGTCCTCATTTGTCTCTGTCTGGATTTATCTCTGTCCAATGATGTCTTTCGTTTTTTTTTTTTTTTTCTTTTTTTCAAGGACCCACGAGACTAATTAGCGGACGACGGAAAGGGAGAATGGAGGAGAAAGAGGGAAAAGGAAAAAGACAGAAACATTTGAAAGAGAGGAAAAGTCGCAGCACAGAGGTAAAAACAAAAGAGGGATGGATGTGGAGAGAGAGAAAAGACAGAACAAGCCTTGCTGCCAAAGTTGAGATGTCTGCGTTTGATTGGCAGGTTCAATTACAGCCGCTCCCATTGGTTCCCAGTCCGGTCAGTCATGAAGTGTCCCCACTGTGGATTGGCTGTCAACTCAGGGCATTATCCAATTGCATGATCCTATATGGGACATGTGCCTCAGCGGAGAGTCGCTGGATAAATGGATAGTTGAAATTGCTTGGTTGCTTGAAATTGCTTGAAAATTGATGGGTGGAAAGTGTTACCTTTTTCCACTCAGCGGGGCTAAGTGAAGCTTGGCAAGGCTGCGGCTGTTCCTAGGCCTACTATCAGAAGTTTGGGCTTGGTGGAAGTAAACAGCTCAGTGGGTTGAGATGGAGGCAGTGATTTCGGATGCAATTTTAGTTACAGCATAGAGGCAGGGCGAGGCAGGAAAAACACACCAACAGAGTGTACCCCCTCATCCCCTGTTTTCCCCAAAGCAAATATGTTTTTTTTTTTTTTTTACAGAACTGATGATGCATATCTAAAATTTCAAGTATTTTGCCAGCTTACAAGTTTCCGTTTAAATGTTACTTGTTACCGTTTAAATGTGTCGCATATTGTGTATCTGCTCATTCCAGCTCTTTATTGAAGCCACAGTAATGTCCACTGGGTGTACTGTTAAATTAAATAGAAAGAATGTAGATGTCTTGGTCATCATTTCACACATACTTCAGCATATTCACTTTGGCATTTGTGGAATCTTTGGAAACCTTGGGATCTAGACCTCGCACAGTATCCGATGTCAGTGGCCTGTAAATTAGTAAAGAATGCAGTGGCAGCTCTATCTTGCAACTGCGTTAATAGGCTGTGGGTGTGAGCTTCACATTCATCATGCCTCACTCCTGTCCCGTTTCCGACATCAAGTTCAACGCCTGTTAATAACGACACTGACATTTTCACAGTTGAACATTCATAAAATGAAATTTTATTGTAAATCCTTTCTGTGAGAACCATGAGACCACTGGCCCTGGCTGTCCCTCTCGATGTCTTTCAATTCTGTTTTAGCATTATCTCACTGATTAGTAGGTTGTCTAGCATGAGGAAGTAATAATTGGAAATACTGTACATGGAGGTTATTATTGTATTAATAATCACAATTAATCCAGTCAGATGAAAAAAAAAAGCCTGATGTAGCTATTTCAGACAGAATATACTGGCCCATGCCCAATGTAATTTTATCCTTTATGATAGGGGTGAAAGGGGTGGTGTTAATAGCTGACAATACTTCATTCATTTCATTATTTTATTATTAATATTTTTTTTTCATCCACTTATGGCTTCAAAACAAGAAGCTTCTCAATGTCTAAATCTTTCCTTTCAACAGTTGTTCCTATTATGTGCTCTGGTCCATGCAAACCCATCCTGTATCACAGCACTTTATTTAGCATTCATGTAGGTGATTTGGTGTCTGGAATCAGACAGTATTCATTCAGAATGATAAATTATTCTGCATGTTACCGTAGCCGGTGACATCCTTATTCCTCGCAGCACTTCATCACCATGGACAGCTCTGCGCTCCGTACCTTTCAATCCTATTTGGGCAACAACAGAGAGCTGTCCATAGTGCTGAAACAGCTCCTACTGTTCTGATGAAGTGAAAATCAGACTCTTCACACTTTATTAGCTGCAACCCGCGGCTCTATAGCTCGCTCTGTGAGTCGGTCGGTCGGTCAGTCAGTTGGTCAGTCAGTCGGCCAATTGGCCAAAAGAGGGCATGGCAATGGGCGTGGCCTATCCGAAAAAGGCACATGACTTATATTGACATGATATGGCCATACTTTGTAGAAAGACATATGCGCACACACACACACACACACACACACGCGCACGCACACACAGATAGAAAGACATACATATACACACACATACTCACATACACACACACAAACTCACACACACACACCATTTTGCTGAGTCCCCTTTCATGAACTGTTTGTCATGGACCGTTGAGGAAGGCGGCTCTGCACTTACTGTGACCAGCTGATAGCAACCGCAGCTTTCTCCCTATAAGGCTGAAATTTGCCATGGAGGCCACATGTTTGAGAGGTTGCGTGGTTGCGTGGTT
Organism: Myripristis murdjan; assembly: GCF_902150065.1. Taxonomy (NCBI): domain Eukaryota; kingdom Metazoa; phylum Chordata; class Actinopteri; order Holocentriformes; family Holocentridae; genus Myripristis; species Myripristis murdjan. The sequence continues at coordinate 11,440,431 of NC_043980.1, forward strand.
GCATATTTAAAAAATATGCATGCGTTTCACACACATGATATATTGGAAATATAACAGTGGAATATGTTCGTTAATATTCCTTAACTTTGCTAACATTTTGGAGGGAGTTTCTTTGGAAAATTCAGCCTGGACTTTTTATAACTCTGAAAATGCAAGCAAAATTTAACAAGGACAAATCATGGAGGAGTTGTGGTGAAGAAGCACCAGATCATGCGCACATCTTGTTGTATTATAGTAAACTACAAGTCTATAGGAGAGATATCATAAAAGTAATGCCCAATATTTTTTGATGAGCAGTTTCTTCTTACAGGAGAAAATATGCTTTTAGGTTTATACCCACTGATATTAAAGTCTGAAAATTATTTCTATCCATTTAGAAAATTGCATATGACAGCAATATAGGAAATTACAAAAATTGGTTGAAGACCTCTATCCCATCTAAATGGAAGGATAATGTATCAGGCATCATGGAGAAAATTACTCATAGATATAACATATAACAGATGAGGTTATTTGAAAAGAGATGACGCAAGTTACTGTAATCAACAAACACATAACTGTCGGATATAACAAGGAGGTCAAGCAATACGTTTGTGTTACTGCTGCTGCTGGGAATGGCTGTCACAGGTTTGAACCCAGTGGAGGAAATAAAAAGATGTTGGTGGACTTCTTTTTTGTGTCTTGAAAATGTGAAAAAGTTAAATTTACATGTCATGGCTAGGAGATTTCTTAGTTTGTCTTTATGTGCTTTTTTGATCTTGTTCTGACTGGCTAGATACTCTCCTTATTTTCTAGTTCTCCCTTTTTTTCCTATTATATTTCTTTTTTTTCTTTTTTTGGCGGTTTTTTTTTATTTTTATTGTTTTTTTATTTATTTGCCTTGTGAGAAAAAAAATTCAAAGGAAAGATATTTTGGACTGAATTGAATTATTTAGTTGGCTGGACGAAATTTTTAAAAACATTTAAAAAAAATAATAATAATAATTTAAAAAAAAAACTGTGCCACATGATTTATTCACATCTTTAGACGCTCAGTAATTCAACCAGTCATGTATTTAATAGATGCACCATGGAGCTAGCCACAGTCCCACCACATCTGCTGCCATGCTAGTGATGCACACAGTACACACATGCATGCACGCGCGCACGCACACACACACACACACACACACACACACACAATAACACTTTATTCATGGTGTGCCTTTGAACATAGATTTGCAACACTCTCTCTCTCTCTCTCTCTCTCTCTCACACACACACACACACACACACACACACACTCACACACATTTCACAAGTTCATACACACATGCAGTATAGGATGACACTATGTAACGAAATAGCACAGTGTCAGTGTGTATGCTGTGTGTGTGTGAGAGAGTTGTGAGTTAGGTCTGCAACCACAGATACAAGACCTCCTGTGGTGCATGCAGATAGAACATGCTCTCTCTCTCTCTCTCTCTCTCTCTCTCTCTCTCTCTCTCCCTCTCTTTCTCCCTCTCTCTCCCTCTTTCTTGTTCTCTCTCTGTCTCTCTCCCATTCCCTCTTTCTGCATCTTGTTCCCAATCTTGTTCTTTTCACTACTGTCTTTTTCTTTTCCTCAGGCTGCAAGTCTCACAGACTTTCTCCCTCTACCTCTCTCTCTCTCTCTCTCTCTCTCTCTCTCTCTCTCTCTCTCTCTCTCTCTCTCTCTCTCTCTCTCTCTCGCCCTCTCTGGCACTATGCCCCCCGCTGAGTCACTATCTGTCAATCAAAAGCTGCCACTGTTAAACACCAGCAGCAACAACAACAGGCTTAAGCTTGGGTTTTTTTCCCCTCCTCCTGAAGAGAGAGATGGGAGGCAGAATGGGAGAAAGAGGTTGCTCACGATGCAGTGTGCTTTTACAGCTCTTTGAAATTCGGCAGGAAAATCTGGCGAGAAACTATGCTGCTGTTTGTTGTTGTTGTTGTTGTTGTTGTTGTTGTTGTTGTTGTGGTGGTGGTGGTGGTGGTGGTGGTGTGTAGACATCACATCATGCAATATAAAGGTAAAGATTATTTGCTACTTTAAACACGCATTGCCTGGAGCACGGGACATATTGTGTATTTTATATTTCCTGTGCAGCACAGAGTTTTATTTGGAATAGTAGAAGAAGAAGCATGGGCAGTGCCACAATGAGCAGACAAGGAGAAAAGAGCGCCATCTGCAGAAAATCAGACTCAAACAGAAAAATCCACTTATTTGTTTGATAGACAAGTGATGTCTGGAAAGTGCAGTGCAAAAACACCAGAGTGATAAGCAAATCAGCCAGAAGGGAGGGACATTTTAAGAACTGCAGCCTTCTTTTGTTTATTATTATTATTATTATTATTATTATTATTTTTGATTTACCTGTTTTTACATGCAGATTTTGACCATACCTTGTTTCTTTTTTTCATTATCGCAGAAAAGATGGGTGCAGGTGAACTTTTGGGTGACCAAGCCATAGTCACATTATAGCTGTCCTGTTATACTACTGGCGCTGCAACTAGCAATCAGGGTTTTCCCACACATCCAACCACAATACAGTGTTTTTAAAGATTTAAGGAAGCACTGACTAGGACATTTATTTATTTATTTATTTTTTGGCAAAGTAATGGACTCAGTATTTCAACATCAGTCTCATGTACTGTACAGTTGTATTTGTTGAGCCGCTTAAGATATTTTGTTGCATCATGCCTGAGTAAAATCACAGAACCCAATTTACAGCAGGGTCAGAAATTAACAGGGGGCTGTGGGCAAAAATGCCCATAAACCTTCACGAAACACCCGTGAAATTAAAAATGATTGGGCAAAAAAAAAAAAAAATGAAACTGAAATCCTTTTTTTGCATTTCACCCTGCTCATATTTAATTTATGGAGTTCTCATATATTCGCATACAAATGCCTCTGCGAACCCCTCTGGGCCAGTATGGTTGAATCGTGAGAGCTTGTGGAGGTGAATTGTTTCCAGTTACATTCCACACACACACACACATACACAAAAAAAGGAGTGTTTTTGGATCAGAAAACAACTGAGTTTGCAGACCGAACCAGCAGAAAATGTTGGCTCCACACAACAAACGATGGAGGATGCTGACCCTACTGAATCCTGAAAAGATAAAATGAACATTCCTTCTCAAAGAACTGAGGTTTTGAAGAAGGACTGGTTGGGGACAGATTGTAATGTCGACGTATAACTTTCATAGTTCAGTAGAAAAATTTCCAAAAAGTACAGAAGTAACCATAAGAAAATCTGAAATCAAAGCTAAGATTCCTCTCCTTATTTAGAGCCCAACATGCTGATGTGTGCAACCACCTACCTCGCTGTGCTGCGACTTTGACAGCACACACGACTGAAGTGGCAGGCGAACCATATAATATTTTTCAAAAACGTCAGTCCACACTTGCAACCATTATGTGAGCGACTTGAAAGTTTCCCTCAAGAAACCCCTGAAAAATAAAGGCCCTCTCAGAGTTACGCAACCCACTTTAAGCCACAAAATATATGTCACATCGCAGCTGTCAGCCCTTGTATCGAAAGCCTATTACAAAACGTTCAGTGCGCGGAAGACGTCTTCATTCCGCTAAATCACTGTGTAAATAAAGCCGGCGATACGGTGACAGTGTTTCAGCGAGAGATGACATACTTCAGTTACAGAACGGGTGCATTTACGATTGGCACGTCGGGCGAAAATGAGAGAAAACGGAAGTCGCGCTAAGGAATTTGGTGTGTTAAAGCGGAGAGGGAAAAAGCTCTGACTTTGAGAGAAGGGCATGAAAATAAGTGTTTCTCTATCTCCTACTGGGTCATTTGTTACAGGGGGTACAGCGGTGGTAGGGCTGGCAGTGTGAGAGTACATGTGTGAGATAATGACACTTAAAGAGGGAAACAGATAGAGGAATCACATAGAGAGAGGGAGAGAAAGACGATTTCCAAGGGCAGACAAGCTGTGAAGAATGTGATGGACGCCTACTGTAAGTGCGTCACATGCTTGTGTGTGTGTGTGTGTGTGTGTGTGTGTGTGTGTTTGTGTGTGTGTAAGTAAATCTTTCCCAGTGACAGAATCAGCACACAAGCTTTATGACCCTGCTCAGTGAGTTACCCTCCTCCATCATCATCAGCCTCCTACACACACACACACTCACACACACACACACACACACACGCTCACATGTCCCTCATCCTTCTTCCTTTCCTGTTTCCATGCTTACTCTTTCACTTTTGGCATCCATATGTTTTTCTCTAAGGCACACACGCACGCATGCACGCATGCACACACACACACACACACACACACACACACACACACACACACACACACATACGCACGCACATACGCACGCACGCACACACACACACACACACACACACACACACACCATTTCTAGACCACCACTTGTCCCATATGCTTTCTATTTCACTTTCATCCTTTTTCTTTGTAAAAAAAAAAAAAAAAAAAAAAAATCTTTCTGCTTCTTCATTATCCATTCCTTCTTTCCCTCCTTTCTCTCTCCCTCATCTCCATTTTCTCCGTCTTGGCTGCAAGTTCTTTTACCATCCTCATCCATTTTCTCCGAATCTGTCCCTTCTGCTCTCTTATTGCTTGTCCCCTTCATTCATCTTCATCTCTTTGTCAGTTCGCCTCTTTGCTGTAAGAGTTTGAAGGAATACACCAAGTTTTCGGGAGGACTGGTCATTAGTCAGCCCATAGACACCAAAATCATCCATGAGTCCTTGGTAAATCAGTGGCTCCAGTGTTTTATGCTAATTTTTTTGTATATTGACTGATTGTGAACCACTGATATTATCCCAAAAGTAAGAATAGCTTAGCTTTAGTTTTCTCACAACTTATCTGTAAAGCTAATCTATGCCTAAGCATAAATAAAAATATCAATCAGTAAAGCCATGATAAATGTTTAGAGGAAGTAAGGTGCCATTGAATGGAGCCAGTTGCTACTCACCTTAAAGCCACCATGTTGTTCATCCCGTCTTAAACTTTATTTACATCTCTCTCTACCTCCAACTCTCTCTCATTTCCTTCCTGTCTCTCTCCATTCTTTTATCTCCATCATTCACTACACCTGATTGAGTGTGTTGAGTGTGTTTTCAATCCAGCATCCCCGTACAGTTTCCTTCCCCGGCTCTAGCCAAAGTGTGTGCATGTGAATGACGGCCATGATGTATATCCAGCAGTCGCTCGTGTCCAAGTCTCTCTATTTACCCTCTAATTAACGCTCATATATCAACCTCCCCGTCCTGCAGAATATAATGGAGAGAGAAGGGAGACAGTGAAAGAGAGAGAGAGAGAGAGAGAGCTGGGAGAGATAAAGAGCCGACACACAGAAATGGTCAAATTGAAACTCAAGGCCCTTACTTTTCCCTCTCTTTAGCTCTCTCTTCACTCGCATAATGTATCTGAAATTCCTTTGAATCACTCTGAAAGCCTCGGCCTGTTTCATTTGAAAAGGGAAAAAAAAAAAAAAAAGATTGCGGCACCTCTTTCCCTTTTCCATCAGTCCATTTCGTTTGTGTGTAAGGCCTCATTTATAAAACAGATTCCACAACAAAAAACATAAAAACTAGCGCTGGCCCTCCACTGCTGGTGCCCTGCTGGTTTGGTGCTGTTGGGGAATGCAAGTAGCGGGAGAATGAGGTTTGTACATTCTAGCCAGTGTTAATTTTGTCAGCTAAAATCATTACAAAATGTTTTGTCATGACCAATTTTACAAAGAAAATCATGTGACTATTAAGAAAACATGTTGATTCTTATAAGTAAAAGTGATCGTACAATTAATTTTCAACTCTCACTGATGAAAACTATGAAACCAAACAGGAAAAAAAAGAGACCTAAAATGACAAAAAAAATTTCCTCCTCACTAAACATAGCAATGACTAAATTCATGGTTTTGACGAATGGACGTGACATTTCCAACCTCACTTTCTCACTGTCTCATTGCCCATCATCCAAAGAAAGCACAGTTTCTGACTGGAGGTGCTCCACTAGTTCAAACACCACTGTGGGGAGCCACTCTCGTGAGAAGATCCCATACCCTGCTATTGCGGTCTCTAATCTTATTTACTAATGTCTCAGGCCTATTATTATTTAAAATGTGATGATACACAAGAGTAGTGTGAGGGTGCACACCCACTGGATCCACTGACGTATGTGAAGTCGATAGATCCTATTTATTTTCTAAGGAGAGCAGGAAATCCGGCCACTCGTTGCATAATGGATCATTCGCCAATTCTGAATTTGCATAATCTCAACTCAACTTTTACTTTATGCACAACAGGTCGCAAAACTCAAAGCAAATGGTCAAACTTGGTAGCGATTCAAGATTCTGTTACTACATTGCTTATTCCTCATCTCAAATGTGCCCGGAATAATATTTTAGTGTAGTGTTTAGCTGTGATATAAGATCGTGTCGCACAAGGCCATCATGCTGAAAACAGTCGAGCCAAAACCAAGCACCGCCCAGCTCGCTGAACATCATCCAGTGAAACAGAGCGTTCAGTCGTCTGGTGCATCCCAACGCATCCTCGACAGATTATCTGCGTCTGCACCTTTAGGGATCTTGTCCATGCTTATATTGAAATGTCTGCCTGTGACACACCCGTGGCATTGTTAGGATGTGCGACTGCCTCCAGTTGAACTGCTATTCTTGTAAGCACAGACTGCGAACGGCGGAGGTGAAGGCCATGCGTGTGTTCGGTGAAAGAGAGGAGACTGACATCTTGACGCACTTCACCTGAAACAGAATGCCTCACCGTCGTGGGAGAGAATCAGGACTGACTGGCTCAAGATGGGAGGAAAAAACCAAACAATCTTGATAACTTCATTTAAACAAAATGTACAACATAAAAAGTGATCTGAAATTTGAAAAATAAATTAATAAATAAATAAAGACAAAAAAGACTAAAGGCTTTATTTTCTGCTTCTCTGCTCACTCAATAGTAATTACAATGCTGCATGGAGAAAACTCTTGGTTAGTGTTCTGTACCAGTGCAGAAGCTGTATTCTTATTACACTGATGAATTAGATTACTAGCGAGTGCAGCTGTGTCACTTGTGTTGGCTATCTTTCCAACTCTAGTAACAGCAATGTCCTGATGAATGGGATGGATGGGTGGCTGGCACGGTTACCTGAAAAGCCTTAAACGTTGGCTTTCAATCAAACAAAGAGGCGGGAGCTTCCTCTTCAAACTGCTGCACTGAAGTCTGAATGTAAACAGGTAAATGTGTGTGTGTTTTCAGTTTTAGCGCTTGTGCCGATTTCATCGTGTGTGTGTGTGTGTCTGCAGCATGTATGTGCACATGCAGGGGCAGACTGGCCATCTGGACGTTCTGGAGAATCACAGAACAGCCGGTGGTCCAGGACGTATGGTGGCCGCCATGCATCGTTTTTTTTTTTTTTTTTTTTTTTTTTTAGACATCATTTCAGACAGTTGCACTAACATGTGACAGGGGGCGCTGATGCAAAGATTTTATTCATCCATGTCAAGTGAATGAACAGCGTGAGCCTCGAGTGGACGTATTCATGACTCACGCTGCCAGGTTACAACTTCATGAGACAGCGCTCGAGTGAAACAGTATGGATAGAAATCCAAGAAAATGAAAAGAAAAAGGGCCGGGCTGAAAAGGTAAGAGAGAAAAGGCTTAAATCCCTGGAGAGTGATGCCTCGAAATGTCGCAAATTTTGGACAGAATTTTTAAATGACTTCATCACTGCCAGCAGCAGCAGCAGTAGCAGCAGCGTACGTGAAGTCCAGCAGTCCACAGTTTGGGTGAGGAAGAAGTGAGTGTTGAGGGTGGAGGTCAGAGTGCAGCGGCGTCAGCCTCTCATGATGAGGAGGGACAGAGAGCTCAGCTGCTGGAAGCTCCGTACAGAAACACAGGGACAGCGGTAAGTGTATGGAGCACACATGGATTCAGGTTGCTCCCTTTCATCCCAGTTCCTGTGTGTGTTACCCATGTATGCAAAAAATAAAACAATAATTACATGAGAGAAGCACAAACTGGGCTTCCATTCACACTAAGGCACATTAGGCGTCATGCGTTTCCACACACCGATTTTTGAGGGCTGGGCTGTTTTTCAGTCCCAGTCCGCCCCTGTGTGCATGTGTGTGTGTGTGTGTGTGTGTGCCTGTGTGTGTGTTTGTGTCAGCACATGCTATATACACTACACTGTCTTCCTCAAGGACATCCTAGCCACTACAGCTATATTGGCTTTCAGCCAGTTTGACTTAAAGCTTTTGCGTTCCACTGGATCCTGCATACTGACAGTGTGTAGGAATAGTACATCAGGTTAGAAGGACATGGGCATCACACACACACACACACACACACACACCCTGATGAATAGCACTACTGAAAACTAAATTGCTGCATGTACACATAACATGCGTTGATAGTGTGTGTGTGTCAGCAGAGCAGTGGAAGCTGAGTTGCTCCCTTAAAAGCTGACGTGGGACTATGGCCAGATGGAGAGAAATAAATTAGTTAAAGTTAAACCAAAGGTCAACTGTGTGGATTCAAAGCTGGTGCACAATGAAACTGCCGCTGTCACCTTCAAATAAACAAGGATTAAAGCAAGATGCTATGCGTGTAAAGCTCCCACCAGTCAACATACAGATTCAGCAACAAGAACATAGAGATTTTGGGGAGATCGGCCCATTTGTTGACAGGTCATTCACTCTGGTGCTCCATGCTGACAATTTGGCATAAATTATGCAGAATGAAAAAGCTAGTGTCGTCCAAAGAGGGCTGATCTCTTAACAATGAAAAAGTTGTAAAGTGATCTTAATTATATAGCTGGTATATTTATAAAGAGCTGATATAGGCAGCCAGGTTTATGTTATAATAGCCACTCACCTATTGTGCATTGTTGTACATTAAGTTGACCAACAGTACAATCTAGTAAACAATCTGTATTCTCCTAATTAGCACCCACTCCCTGACCTAAATAATAATGTTGGAGGTGTATAATATAGAATGCGCTCAAGATTTTCAGCTGAAAAAGCTCGAAAAAAGAAAGCATCGATCTAACAAACACTCTCGCACACACACACCTGTTTCCAAAAACAACAAACAGATGCTTCTTTCCCAGCATGCAGCATTGACCTGTGCCTGCTGTTGCTGTGGTGATATGATTTATTAATTAGTCTGCTGTTTGATTGGCTCGTTAAAGGACAAATCTAATGAGATACTCACAGATGAGAGAGGTGGAAGTGATTAAACACTGACGCCAATCACCCTTCACCCCTCATGCATTCACACTCACACACACACACACACACACACACACACACACACACATAGGAGAGACACTCGCAAGCATACACACAAAAACAAAGTCACACAGGCATGAATATTGAGTTAGCATTCCACTCCGATGCTGTTGACCCCAAACACGGCCAAGGTGTGCTTGTTTCTGCTCCGGGGTCACGCCAGTTGCCCCAAGTGTGTATCTACAACATGATCTGCCCCGGCCAGGCCAGCAGTTTAGCAATAATTAAACAGCAATGCCTGGCCGAGGCAGATAATGAACAGGACTGCCGCATTAACAATGAATTCCATTAACGGAAAATCCCCCTGACTTTCTTGAGGGGTTACAGCTTTTCTCTGTTGTTTAAACACGGGGTCTCACTTTTGTGATGCCTTAAAATTGCATGACATCTATCTATCAATCTATCTATCTATCTATCTTACTTTGCCTATATCTAACATTTCCAATTTTTGCTAAATAACGTAGATATTAAACAAAGGAATACGGGAACATTTCATTTACTACTGAAAGTCAAAATACAACTGATGTCTATAGATGCAAATTATATCCATGTATAGTAGGTTGAGTATGTTTTTGGCATGTTTAGGTTTATGAGGTCATTTCTGAGGTCATTTTAATAAACAAAGTCATTGTCAATAGCGACTTTCATCCTGTATCGCAGCATTGCTATCCTGATGAATAATATTCAGAGGAATATTGCTTTTTTTCTGTATATCCATAATGCCTATATGCTTTTTTCTGATAAGATTTTTTAATACATAAAATGAAAAACATGCTTACTGGGGTGTGAGCGTGACCTTTGAAACACAAAACAAGTGCATGCCTGCTTTCCTTCGTTATCATGCACAGTGATGAATATCACCTCGTAGAAGTGTTGTTTTATGGTTTAAAAGCTCGGTTGCAAATAAAATGTGTCTTTCTGGCAAAGCCAAACAGATCACCGTCTTTGAAAATCAAATATCACCTTTTCTGTTTGTGCGTTTCAGTTCAAGGTAAGAGATCAGCTGGTCTGCAGGGAGGTAAAGGCTGGGGGACGGCCAGGGTTGGCTTCATAATGAAAATCTCTTTTATTAAATCCTCCGACACAGCTTGAATCTCTGACTTGTTCTGCTTCTTCCCTCCTTTCCTTTCCTCTTGCCATCCATCTACCTCTCCCTTTTTGACCTTCCCAAACAGCAAGAATCTACATGCTTCTGTCGTTCTGTATCTCTCAAAAAAACTCTGTCTCACACGCACACACACACAGTAATGCACTTAGATACACACATAGTATGAATCCTCCTGATGCCCTCTCAGTCTCACACAACTGGGAAAACTGGCTGAGTTCAACAAATTGGTGTTGAATCTTCAATTATTATTAATTAGTCTTTTCTACCTTTACCCATAGTGACCAGACAGACTAATTTAATCTCAGCCCTCGACTCCGAGCATGTGTGTGTGTGTGTGTGTGTGTGTGTGTGTGTGTGTGTGTGTTGGCATGCTGAAGGGACATTTTTCGGTTTACACAGTCTCTTGTAGAGACAAACCTGTGTCATGAGGACAAAATCTTGGTGTGTCAAAAAGACAAAATATTTGCATGTCACTCTCAAGCAGGCAATGAGTGTGTGTGTGTGTGTGTGTGTGTATGTGTGTGTGTGTGTGTGTGTGTGTGTGTGTGTGTGTGTGAAAGAAAATCTATCCTGTATGTGCACGTGTATACCAGCAAATGACCACATATATGCAGTGTGTGTGTGTGTGTCTTACAAGCAGGCATGTGCCTATGAGAGTGTATGCATGTGTTTTCCTCTTGAGGGTTTGGCTGTGTGTGTGTGTGTGTGTGTGTGTGTGTGTGTGTGTAAGTGCGGTGTATATACTGTGAATGCACCTCTACTTGCCGTTGTGTCTGTGTGTGCCAGCATTAATTTGAGCATAGAGCAAGTTGTGTGTGTGTGTGTGTGTGTGTGTGTGCATGTGTGCAGGTGTGTGTGTCTCTATACATTTCTGTCTGTGTGTTTGTGTGTGTGTTATGTCCAGCGGGGCTTATTGTCAAAAACAGCCTCACTAATTAAACTGGTCCCCAACTGAGAGGAGAAACAGAGATGGAGGAAAAGAAATTACAAGAGAGGGAGAGAAAGAGGATAAGAGGACATGGAATAAAAGGGAGAGATAAGAAAGAAAGAAAAGAGACAAAAAAGAGAGAAAGAAAGAAGGTGTTGAAACAAAAAAAGATTACAGGGGGAGAGAGACAAAAATGAATGACGCTGATCGTGGGACCGAATGGCTGAGAGGATGATGGAGGGAAATTATGAAGAGAAAGACAGAATGGAAAGGGAGGATAAAGGGAATAAAGAGGGGAGGAATAGATGAATATAGATGAGGGGAGATAGAAGGAGGAGAAAAAAACAATGGTGTAGAGTAGAAGAGGAGAAAAGAGAGGAGAGTGAATGGGAGAGTAAAGGTGGTGGGGAAAAGATAAAAGAGTGGATGTAATGAAAGGAGGGAGCAGAGGGAGAAAAGAGACTGAGAGATGAAAGATGTGCACTAACTTCAATTTTACTCTGACAGGGTGAAAACATCGGGCGTGTGTGTGTGTGTGTGTGTGTGTGCACGTGTGTGTTTGTGTGTGTGCATGTGTGCGCGTGTGACAGCCATGTGATCTAAGGTTTTCAGTGTCACTGCACTGCCTGTGCTGTGATAGCAACCCATTCATCAAGAGAGCATGCAGTGTCCTTGCAACAACACGCACGCACACAAACACACACACACACACACACACACACACACACACACACGCATACACACACACACAAACACACACTTCTGCATCCTGTATTTGCAATCCTTGACTCCTGTCTGCCTTATTTTGTTCCCTGTGACCTTTTGATCATTTTCTTGTTTCCATCCTGGAATGCTTCCTTCTTTCCTTCTGTCCTTCTGTCCTTACTTCCTTTATTCTGATGTTCTTTAATCCCCTTTTGTCCCTCAACAGGTTTAATCCATCCAAATAGAGTTGCAAAGTGGGCAGGGTTATATTAAACAGCCAGCGTTCCAGAAACAAAAATCCTGTTCTTTTTCATTTTCCCCAATTTTTCCAACACTTGGAGGTTCATAAAACTTCCAGTCGAATTATCAGCACCAGCCAGTGAAGATGAAGTTTGTAGCTTCGAGCCAACTTTATACAGATTTTTTCAGATTTTTTAATTGTTTCAGCCAGTGTGGTGCAGTGTTTTGGATCTGAATTTCAATATACGATTCAGTATATATGGATATGTTTAATGACTTCAGCTGGAATCTTCACTATGGTGATGGCCAGTGAGGCTCATGTGGCCTGCAGCATGTGATGCCATCTGACATACCAAACTGACTGTTTTGTTTTGTTTTGTTTTGTAAACCGAGGACACACTTGTGCATCTGTGTTGAGTAATATTGTAGTTGTTGTTAAAAGAAAAATTCCAAGTGGAGAAATTAATTTACTTTGGTATGATTTTACTGTGATCAATTTGTGAAAATTGAATGCTCATTTGGGTTGACATTGGACTTTCACTTTGTGCAAGCCAGAGTTCAAATCGAGTCGGAGTCAAATGTGTGCTGTGCAATGGGAAGGTAATTAGTCCTCCTTTTAGTTTTCATTAACACGTTTAGTTCTGTTTTGAAACAAGCAACCTTGGACTTCAGCTCGAACTGAGAGATTGAAAAGGGGTTTAGTATGCTCTGTACAGCTGCGCTACACACACACACAAAAAATGTCATGCCATGTCATTTAATCAAGTTCTGCGTAAATAAAAGTCTAGTTTTTCTTTAAAGAAGTAGAAAAATCTGCTAAATGGTGAGATCATTTTGCTATTTTTTTTTCTTGTTTCTTATGCAAGCCAACCTGTTCTAACACTTTTTTACACAGTTTTACACAGTTGGTATTGATGGTATTAGATTCTGCCTTATTTCAGAAATTCTTGCAACAGGTGAAACTGCATTTGAAACAACAGTTTTAGTGGTTTCTTTTCACATGTTTGGAAACAGTACTACTTAAATAAAGTAGTACTAAAGTAGAGTAAATGACTTGTTAAACAGACATTTTTGCAGCGTGTGCATTATGGTGCTGGCAAAACTGTATCAAAGCACTTATCAGACAAATTGTGGGTTTCCAACACACTTAACTGATAGACTGCCTTCTTTTAATATTTATATTTTTCCATGCTCGTAAAAACACTAGTGTGAACTGATGAACTTAGTGAAGCAGCGATGCAAATCATGTCATGCCCGCCAATGTTTTTACGTGCATTATAAACTATTAATGAGATAAATAATTGAAAGATGTCAGTCTATGACTGATTAAGCATGCAGCACCCCTACAATTTTGAAGACCTTAGAGTACCACTGGTAGATCGGAGTAATTACATTTTACCAATGAACCATGCACATGAAAATAGCAGCCTCCTGGCCTTGCACATTTTTTCCAACCAACTGTGCATAGTTAGTTGAAGCATTGCGAGCAAGTGGTAAGTGCATTATAGGGCATACTGAGAAAACCAATAAAGTCAAACAGTAAAGACGTGACACTGAATAACACCAGCTCCATAGTTTCTCTGTGTTGCTGACCCTGACCTCTGATCTTGGAGAACTGGAGCACAATCTCAAGAATTTATTAGTAGTAGCAGTAGTGGTAAATGGTAAATGGATAGCATTTTTTTCTAGTGTAGTGAAGATTCAAAGCATTTGACAATGTCTGCCTCACATTTACCCATTCACACATACATTCACACACTGATGGCATCCCAAGTCGTCGTCGTAGTAGTAGTACTAATAGGTATCAAACCAGTCTGCTAATTGAAAACAACAAATTTCTGGTAGTTGTTAGTACCTAGGATCTGGGCTATGCTCTCTCCATGAGGAAATCCAATGCTGGCCAAAGCCTGCGGGACAATGCACAGAGCCGGAAAATAAGAGGGTCAGAGGGTTAACAACACTGTTTTAATGGAGCCATTTGAACGGTGTTACTACACTGACTTTGTAGCATGTACTGTAAGATTTTCATCAAGCAATCAGCAATATTGTGTGAACTTACAATACTTTTCCAGCTGTTGTAAAATAGCTACCGGATCTAGCATTCTGAGCAATTTTTATTTTAGTTATTTATTTGTTTATTTATTTATTTATTTATTTTATTAGAAAGTACCAAAGGAAGAGGCAAGGGATTGCCAGACCCAATCTTCAGATGTCATTGTTTAATGTAGCAAAATCAGTTGATAATCTGATACAGGCTCACTGCACCAAAAACTAATCTCAAGGGGAGATGGACTGATAACATGCCAGTGTTTTTAAGGAAGTTACAAAGTTAGAACTGAACGATAACAGCCACCGGTTAAATTATGAATAACTTTGCCCCCATTTTATATTAAGTGTCTGGTATTTAGTAATTCTTAGGCTAACATAAAATGTGCCTCATTATAATCATTATATGATGGTTTAATATGTGTTACAGGGTTAGACATATCTTGATTACACCTGCGCTGCTGCAAAGACTGTCTATTTGTAAGAGACAGGTTTACTTGAGGTTCATAAGCTGCTCGTCTCAATGCATGCAGTCGAAAGGCCATAATCATCTAAGTTAATCACTTAATTATCATGGGTGAGATGATTGTAATAAGAATAATTTCCTCTGTCAGTCCAAGGGATCACTGAAGAGCAGAGCTGAATCCGGGGAGCTTCTCAGGTTACCAGGCCTTACCAAACATTTTGCATTCATTTTCTACTTCAGATTGCTTCTGCTGCAGCAGGAAACGCCTTTGGGTGTAAGAGCTCAAACAGGCATTTTATGAATCCTCATCGTCTGTCACTGTCACTGTCAGTTGAGCAGTGCAGCACATTTTTAGCAACTTCCAAGATGAAAGTCCTCATTCTGTGGTTTTCAATCTCTGAAAGAGAATGGTTGATAATCCCAAATATTAATTAAAATGATCCCAGAAAAGAAGCAGCAACACGCAATATGGGAATTGTTGAATTAAATAGAGCTCTACTGAAATGAGCAGGAATTTAAATTGAGTATAAATAAAGCATTTGCTAAAATTTGAACCAGTGTGGGTCGTTTTGCTATCATCCCACACCATCTCTGTTTGGAGATGCCTTACTTCACCACAGCAAGGTTTCCCAACCACAAATAATGATACTGTCCAGCCCTGCTGTCCCAGTGCCCTGTTTCACATAAAAACTGCAGTTAATGAGGCCAAACAGAAAAGCATTGTCTTGCATTGTAGGCATTTTGCCTAAATAACTTAAAACAGATTCTCTACACCTCAGAATGAAGTACTGGAGACAAGTGTCATTGTGTCACTGACTGTGTTTACATGGTCTTTAGTATCCCGGTTTTGATCGGAGTACTCCGATAGAAGCCGGGATACTGGAGCATGTATACGCCTTATCCCGGTCTCTGACGGCTGCCCACTGTGTACACAGGCGCCAGTGTGACGCACCAGATAAACAAGCAACATAGTGGCAACGAGAGCTTCCCATTTTTGGAGCGACGAAGAGACTGAATTTTGCCTGAAAATAATGAAAGAACTCAACATAACTACTGGCGCTTTTCCACTAGCAGCTGCTCGGCTATACTCGGCTTGCCTCGGTTTCAGTCATACCGGGTAGAGCCGAGCCGAGTGAAGCCGAGTAGGTGCTAGTGGAAAAGCGCCATACGTGTTTAGATGGCAGAAGACACAGAAATGCCGACCTGTTGCGGACAGGCTCTGTGATGCTGGTTTTCCACCTCGCACTGTTGAACAAGTTAGGTCACAGTGGAAAATATCGAAGAAGCACTACTGAGTATTTATTAACGCTAAACCCGCTAGAAGCCACAGAGGTCTCATGTTTGTCTTACTTCTAAATATAATAAATATATCACACTTCCCGCTCAATCTGTTGTCAATAAAAGACGTAAAAGATGTAACGCGCCTGCGCAGAGAGGATGCAGTGATCAGAAAACGGGTTACTGGTATTTATCATGTATACAGGGATATGAATAATCGGGTTTCTCAGTGTTCCATGTAAACATCATATCCCGGATATGCTCAAAGCCGGGATAAGCCTCAAAACCGGGATACTAAAGACCATGTAAACACAGTCATTGATAGAAGGTGCGCTTGTTTTAGCCGGTGTCAGATCAGGTGCAAGTACAGCAGAGGGAAACACACACAGCCAGTGGGGAAACAGAATCAGAAAGCCGATTTTCTCACAACTTGTACCCTCCCCCCATAATACCCACAAGGCCTCTGAGGTCATCCTGCCAAGAGCTGCTGCAAGAGCTGACCCACCAACCAGGCTGAAAAGTGCTGGAGAAACAACCACCTCTTTAGCAGCCCCAAAACTGTGGAACAGCCTTCCTCCAAACATTAGGACGGCAGACTTTGTTCTGGTTTCTAATAAACATTTAAAGACCTACTTGTATCCTCTTGCCAATAAACCTCAATTTTCTTGGCTTTGTTCTTATCCAGTTTTTTTTTTTTTTTTTTTTTTATGTTGTACCCGCTATTCAAGTTTCATCTGTGCTAGGTGCTTACTTAGTGTTTTACTTGCTTTGTTGCTGTACAACACCAAGTCACAAACTTTAAACTTGTTTTTTTAACACACTACATAAACTTAAACTATACTTAATGTGACAATGATGGTGGTCTGCAGTTTGAAGTGTGAGGTAAAAACTACACAAATTATAATCTCACTGGCTGGATTGCATCAGCTTCGTATCAGATGTAGTACCCTGTATGAATACAGCTCACACAGAGTTAAAAATATATTGATTCATGTACTTTTTCCTCCTGAGAGAATCCCTGTCTGCTACTGTATGTGCTTTCTCTCTGCTGCCCTCCATTGTTCCATGACTGTCTCTTGTCATTCTCAACAGCTCCATTTTCTCTCTGTCATTATTTCAATTTTAACCAAACCTGTCTGCAGCTCTGACAGCCCAGGGCCCCAGATTAGTTTCAAATAAGCAAACAGTGCTTTCAGTTACTTAATTAAGATGAACAAAATCAGGGGATCTGGCCTTGGCCTCGCTTGGCCTTACTGGTTTTCGGCTTATGTTGTCAAAAACAGTTCAACTGAACTGCTCTCAGCCCTTAGAATTGCTCATTTTGTCATTTCGTGTCACTCGTTCAAGCTTGTTAACCCTGTGACAGTTTGGTTTTCATTTTGCTTGGGACTGGCGAGGCTGCTTCCCTGAGTTTTTGAATGAGTAATTCCAGCACAGACTTTTCTTTAATAATGTGAGTGCATGCAAACACATGCAGCTGGTATCCAGAGCACACAAAGGGGCAGGTCCATTCACACAGGTTGATCCCCAAAGTTGCCGCATAGCCAATTTGGTTTAAAGGTGCACCACACAAAAGTGGGGAGGGTCTATTGAGGTGGCGATCATTTAAATTCAACAGAAAAATAAATAGGACTTAAATACAAAATGCACATAATATGATGGTTGAATCTACACAGTTGTCATTGTTGGATAGACTCATTGAAAAAATATGTGCTATTCCATCTTTTTTTTCCCCCCCTTAAGTCTAAACTTCAGTCAGCCTTCTGCAAATTTGCATTCCCTATATACTCAATGCACTGAACCCACAAGGTCTGCATTTGCCCTTTAGCAAACACGTACTATATGGATTCAAATGCATTGAATCGTATAACAGGTTTAAGTTGGCCTAAAAGGTTGGCAGTCTGAACTCTACATCCCTGCCTATCAATCAGCTTCATATTCAAATAGTCAAATAGTGAAAGAGCAAATCCAAGTTTGTAGGAATCCAGTTCAACCGCACTGATTCTGGGATTGAATACTGATCACTTCTCTGTGCCTTGTTTCGCGTCTTCTTACCAACACAGACTATCTTTCTGTGTTTTTAATCCCATTTTAAACCAAAGAACAGGAACGCTTTGGAAAGCCTTACCAATTGCCCCTTTTTGCCAAAGTTTTCAAACGAGCAGAGTTTCAGCCAGCTCTCTGTTGCACTGCCTTTTTACCCCTGATCTCCATTTATCCCTCTGCTTCTCTCCTTTTGTGTCTCTACCCCCTTTCTCTCTGTGCATAGTTTAAAGCTGGCAGTGGGATAGGAAACCCCTTGTAACCTCGTTTCTGTCACTCATTAGTAGTGATGTAAGCCAGTAACACTGGCCAGCACAGAAGGTATTAGAGATACTGTGTTTTAGTGCAGCCTTACTTACTATTTCCCAACCTTTTTTTTTTTTTTTTTTTCCTTTTTTGTCTTTTCCCTCATGACTAAATCAAGGTGATATGCATGTTCACTGTCCACTAGTGCTGGAAAAGAATGTAACTGAAAATTCAAAGAGGGTGTGTGCATTGTTATGTAATAAACAGACTAAGTGGGTGTAAAAGTTTCCTGCAGTAAACACAGGTGCAAAAAATCAACCTCTGGTGCATCTTTCAGATAAGTTTCAGTGTCATTTGGTGAGCTTTCCATCCACCATCCAATGGATAGTTTGGTTGGGAACTATTTCCTGCCAAACAACACAAGCAAACTGTATTCATTCACCTCCAATTCATTCTCATGGGGGGTGGATAGATACAGTTTTTCATTTTTCTTTGCCCTCAAGGGCTGTGGAATATTTTAAGTGGAACTGTTCTTTAAATGACTGTCTTTCCCTTCCATCCTTTTACTCTCTTCTTGCTCTCTCTCTCTCTCTCTGTCTTTCTGTCTTTGCATTCATCCCTCCACTGTTCTCACCATCTCCCTTGACAGCTTTCTCTCCTCTTTTCATCCATCAGTCGTCTCCATACAGCCATTCAACCATCCATTCCCCACTCTTCAAAAGCACGTGCTGTTTACATGTACCTAGTTTCTAACAGTTTCGTTCTAATAGTCTAATATTCCATTAATAATGTGACAGCTCCTTAAGAGAAAAAATGTCCCCTGCAGCCACTTCAAAGAGAATAGATTAATCCATAGTGAATGCCATTTCTTTCAGTATGAAAGGGGATGGATATACCTTTGATAGCCTGGTTAATGGGAGGATATTCAATACATGAGCCAAGTGCTTGCTTTGGTTGATGGGTTGTAAAGTATAATCAACACTTATTCTGATGCATGCAAATGCAAACTTTAATCAGATCATGCGGTTTAGCATTTAATATTTGGACTGTGTGTGTTCATTTGAAGTCTTCAATTCAACAACAGATTCATCCAGAATGATAAAAAATAAGCTGGTTTGAATCATAGCTGGTATATCTACTTTGAGTGGGATGATACAGCAAATGTTGGCCTTCTATTAAAAATCTAACATTGGTTTAAAATAGGGAAGGGCACTAAAGAAAGGTCATGAAGGGACACTTAAGCCCTATTCAGACAGGATTACTTTTACAGGCGAAAATTAGGTAATTTTGTTTGCCACAGGCGTTCCCAGTGATATTAGTACCGTCCGAATCGACCATGTCTGTGCTTTTCACGGACAACCTTGATGATTGCTATGGAGCGAATTACCTAGTGTTTTTTTGTTAAACTCAGACGTCCTCTGATAAATTTAATCCTGTTCGAAGGGCATCCTATTTATGGGATTTAACAGACGGGTGTTTTCACAAACAATTTGACCACTGTTGGGTACTGTAGGCACCAGTATTTTCTTCTTAATTCTCCCAGAGCACAAGTGATGCATTTTGTCACTGGAAAAACTGTACTTACTGCTGTATAGTGCTCCAACAGTCTGTTGTTAAACATGTATTAGAACCGAATTAGCCGATTTGACTGATATGGGCGGCGATAAAAACACCTACCAGTTATACAATCAGCTGGGAGTCTACCAGCCATTCCCATCCCAATAATACTGGGGAGAAATTACACAGATTCTAATCCTGTCCGAATGAGTGCAAGGAATTACAGATGTCAAATGTAGGTAATTAAAATTCAGACGTCGTTTGGGACAATGATCACTAATAAGGCTTTAAAAAGCTGAGATATTGCATTTGGAAAATTCAAAACAGCTGTCACTTTGGCTTGGCCGGATGAAAGCCAAAACGAGTGTCTAAATTTAACACAAATGTATCGTGCACCAAATGAGAGACAGGGTTAAGAAAATAATAGATCCTTTTCAAAGATGCTCTTTCCCCATTTCTTCTCCCCCCCACCCTCCCTCTCTTTCTCTGCCTGTGTCTCATTAGAATAACCCTAAGCCTGGCATGGAGGCAAGGCAGCAGGGGTGGTGGTGTGAGGCGGGGGTGGCTGAAGGGGGGGCGCAGCTGGTACCCTGGATGAGGACCTGGCACAAGACAAAAATAAATAAATAAATAAATTTTGGAAAAAAAAGAGCAGAGATTTAGATTTAGAGAAAAAGATTTAGAATAAAAAGGGAGATGGACAGATGGAGGACAAAATGAAATAGGGGGCTAGAGGGAGGAAGAGAGAGGGATAATGATGATGAGACTGCAACTGGGCAGAATAGAGCTACTGGCTGGATAGAAATGAAACTGATTGGGCTGATACAGAGAAGAGAGGGAGGGACGGAGAAAGTAATGGAGAGAGAGGAATGGGTAGAAGTGATCGGCAGCAGATGGATACACCCCTGTTTCTCTCTGCCGAACACTTGTTTTTCATCTGTGAAGGATTCTCAAGCACACGAGAGGGGAAGAGGTGAAGGAAGTTAAGGACGCAGCAGATGAAAATATCCTCTGTCTAATTTCTCTCTTTCTCCTCAGATTTTTTTTTTCCCTCTCTTATCCATTATGGCCAGCCTTCCTCTACTCACTCATCCACCCATCATTCTCTCTTCCCTCCCTAATGCCTTTTTTCACTCCCCTATCGCAGATCTCAGTTTGGCTCCTGCTCAGCGTCCTTGGACACTTAGAAAGGACGCATGACTGTTTCATGGTAAGAGCAGTAAGTTACAAACTAATTAGAGTTGTAACCAAATGGGTAAATAATTAGAAGCATCCCCCATTACTTAAACGTCTCTGGTGTCTTAATTCCCATCAATTCAACTAATTGCACTTTAGTTAATAGCTTAATTTCTGGGTAATCAGGTCATTCTTTCTTAGAAACACCATCTCCATTACCCACAGTGTTTAATATTTTTAACTACAGATTACTTATCAAAGGATGGGTTTGTTATTTTTCCAATCCAGGTCGTATCAAAATGTTGAGTTTGATCATTTCTAATCATGATAAATATGAAACTTACCGCTTTGCCGCAGCATCTTGCTTGATTTCAACAGGCCAAGGTCAGTTGCGCTGTATACATCTGCACTACTATTATTGCTGCCTTATATGTACAATATGTAGGTTTTAAAAATACCACAGTCAATTTCCTTTTAAGTGGCAATCCAGTTTTTGTCTCTCTCATTTTGGAGGTGTTTCTGCACTGATCACCTGTCAGAGTTTCTATTGGTCATTTCTTTATTCGTTTCTTTGTCTGTTCAGTCACGGTGCCTTTTGCTGCTCATGCTAACTGCTCAGTTCTTCTGTTTATTCCAAACAAACTGTAAATTACATCACTTCCTGTGTGCAAGGGGATTTTTTCCTGTGAAAGACACTACCAGATCCCAGGTGTTTAGAACAGCACATATAAAGACTTAATGGCATCTCTTGCTCTTTCTCTCTATGTATGCTTCTCTCTCTCTCTCTCTGTCTCCCTCTCTCTCTCTTTCCCCTATCAGATGTATGCAGCTGGCAGTCGCCCCGGACATCTGTCTTTCTATGGTCAGTGTGCCAGACCAGACCAGCTCAGCTCTGCCCAGGGTCAGCAACATGCAATAGATCATAAACCTCTCTCGATCCCCCTCTCTCTCTCGGCTCTATCAGCCCCTGCTCTCCCTCCATCTGTCTTTCCCTGCCTCCTTCTCCCTCTTTGTGTATCTCTGACTATGAATGCAGTCCTGCCCAGGGTCAGCTGCATGAGCTACACACATCCCTTTCTCTCTACCTCTGTCATCTCTCTCTCTCTGTGTCTGCAAACTTCACCATCTCTCTCTTTCTCTCAGTCTTTTTCTGTTATTTTCCCACTCTGTTACTACCCTTCCTTTTCTTATTTTGCCCAATTCAGTTCAGTTCAGTTCAAATAAATTAAATTCAGTACTACTTTACTGATATGACTGCATCGTGTGCAATGTTGCCAAAAGATTGTTTGAACAACCGGAGGACAAAGCAGTTAAAGGTAATGAGAATCCAGTATTACGAAAAAATTGATTTATTGATCAGTAATATAAAGTTACAAAAAAAATTGCAAAGGTTTGGTTTGTAGCCTGATAAGTGATTAAAAAAAAAAAAAATCTGAGACGCTTAAGTGGGGAATTATGTTCAAACAGACCGTACCATTATGTTATTATTTTATAATTATAAAAAATTGCTTCAAAGAATTGAAACAAAAGAGTGCGAAAAGAAGAAGAAGAGAGAAAAATGTGCGGGTGGTAATGGATAGTGCAGTGAGGGAGGTGGGCTGACTCACCCTTTGCCGTTTGTTTCCTCATCTTTGTTCATTTTCATTCTACCTGTATTAGCCTCGCTCTGCCCTTCTCTCCCTCTCTCTCTCTCTCTCTCTCTCTCTCTCTCTCTCTCACAGTCTTTCTCTCTCTCTCTCACCTTCTGTTCAGTCTACCAGCCAGGAGAGCCCCGGGGTTAAAACATGCTGGCATACACAAGTCTGGCAGGTTTGTCTGTATGTGTTTCTGTGTGTGTGTGTTTCTGTGTGTGTGTGTGTGTGTGTGTGTGTGTGTGTGTGTGTGTGTGTGTGTGTGTGTGTGTTTGTTTGTTTGTGTGTGTGTAGATGTGTGTGTGTGTGTGTGTGTGTGTGTGTGTGTGTAGATGTGTGTGTGTGTGTGCATATAGGTCTACTTCATTTACACAAAATCGACATCTGTAGTGTGCAATTTTTGCATCAGTTTCATATAAAATGTCACCTAACCCAAGTGTTGCCAAACCATGCCAGCTTATCAGCTGTGAACTCTGAGTGGAGGCAGCCACTTGTGGCGTGTGTGTATGTGTGTGTGTGTGTGTGTGTGTGTGTGTGTGTGGGCAGATGGACGGGTTGGGGTGTGTGTTGGGTGTCACACATGCCTGGATCACTACATTTCTAGTGTGTATATGCAAGTTTGTGTGTGCAAATTCTGCACCAGTTTCATGAAATATGTATAAATATATAAATGATGGTAGGTTTCCAGCTGTAAATGTGTGTATGAGTGTGTTTGTGTGTTTGTGTGTGTGTGTGTGTGCACTCTTGTATGCGTTTATTGAATATCAATGGCCCATTTGTGCAACAATCACTTGCATTATACTGCCTTTCAACACCCATTTGAGACTGAAGTATCTGATTAGTTTGTTCTTTGAGGGTCTGCTTTTCCAGCCATGACGGTCATAACTAGCCAGACACAATCAAACACACATTAAACCGCTTAATGAATATGAGAGTCTAAACAATATAATGCAGCTGTTAACACTGTCAATCTAACTGCCTGTTTTTTACCAGACCAACTGCCTGCCAAATTGCCATTTTTTACAATTTAAACACACACATACACACGTTAAGAAGTCTCGTAAAAAGCTCATCCCTCAAGATCAGCCCCCTCTTTCTCTCTCTCTCTTGCTCCCAGTCTCTCACCATGCCTCGCTCACTCTCGCCATTGCTGCTTCTAACATTAAACAGGCCACCTGTCATGATTTGAAGGACAAAACTTCAGATCGAAGCCACTGATGCCGAGATATAAAAAAAAAAAAAGCTAACACACATGCACCGAAATAGACTTGCACTCTGGCACATACCCGTACTGTATCCTTTGCATGCACACACATATTTAAAGACACTTGCAGGCACACACACACACACTCCCTCACTGACTCTTTCTCCTCTCTCTCTCACACATACACACACCGTGATTAAAGGCCGAGGCCATCTGGCGCTGTAAAGAGAGCGAAGAGAAAGCACCGTCATGGATGCTGATGCAAGCCATGAGACACGTCCTTTTTCCTCCCCCCCTCCTTTCCTTCCTTGCTTCCTTGTTTCTTCCCTTCCTGTTTTGTTGGTTGCAGCCTATATTTGTTATTTGCGTTTTCGCTTCCTCCTTTCGCTCCTTCCTAACTTGATTAATTTTTTCCTTCACTCCCTTGGTTCTTCCCTTCCTTTTTTGGTTTGCTTCCTTTCCTTTCCTCCGCTCCCTTGTCTTTCAGTTATTAAAATGCAGCAGTAAAACTAAATCAGTGTTCCATATTCCTACAAGTTTTTGGGAGGAACGTGGGAGTTAACCTTTGTATTCACCAGGTACCGCTTGTTTAGCCAGCAGTACAAAACAGATGCTTGTGCAAGATCACTGGTCATGGCTCTTGCTGTTGCTATGAGACTATTGAAAACCTATTTGAAGCACAGAAGCCTTTCCCAAAAATGAAGAACATTGTTTAAAGATGTTGTTAATGTTATTCATGCCAAGCAAAAATGGTAGCAAGAATACCAGACACTAAGGGCTCTATTTTTGTACTGGCGCAGTGCGCAAAGCATGGTCAAACTCTGGCATAGTGCCATTTTTGTGAGGCACAGTGATTGTTTCTCCATGCCTGGTCACGTTGGCGATGCGCTGTGCGTCAAGGTGGGAGAAGACGCGCAGTATTGGACGTGATTTGCACGAGCGCCCACCAGGTAGTGAAGTGCAAACAGAGAAGTCCTCCTATGTTTTGAGTGAATTTTATGACTTTTTGGCAATGGCACAGCCAAATACACATCTCTAAAATCACAGAAACCCAGTATATGTGTTATATTTGTCTATAGTGAATTTTATATGAGTATCTCAAGAATGAAAAAAAAACAGGAAACACACTAACACATATATGGCAGTGATTAAATGACCATATGAACAGAACTGCTGTGCATCATTGTGTACAAAGACTAATGAAACCATATTAATACACATTGCTTCTAGAAACTAGTAGAAACTTAGTTTGGGGTATAAAATTGTTAACAAGGTGAGTGTCACACCTCACTACAATTTTGTTCACTTAGCAGAGAGGTGAGAAGTGATTTAATTGTGTATGCAGCCAACAGACAACAGAAATTAAAAAAAAAAAAAAAGAGCAACCCCTCCCGATGCAACTCGTATTTTTCACTTCAGCTTCGATGCAAAACAGGCTCTTCCACAGAATCAGAGTCTGACTGAGGCTCAAACGCGTGGGTCTGTATTTCGCCAGTGCTGCCTGTTGCCATTACGGGATGAGGCACAGTGTTTAGTAGCTAATTTAACCTGGGATAAGGAGTCGTTGCATATTAATAGATTTGTGCATACTCAATGAGGATTAGGAGGTAGACGTGGTGTAGTGAGGCGCTTTCCAGCCATTTTCAGTAGTTTATTAAAACATTTTTGTGGAATAAACATATTAAAAACTATTAAATAACCACAAAAAAGATCAAGGATTTAGAGTACATCTGTAGGAGATTATTAAAAGTCCTGCCAATTCTGTTTCTTTGTGAATAATCTTGTCATCCTTGTACATCCTTGTATTAAAAGTAAGATCTTGTTTCTGCGTGATTAAACTTCAATCTGATAATCAGAGGGGGTGGAAACAGAAGTAGCAACTTATGTTTGCCTGCTAACTCCAACAGTGTCACTGAAAAGTAAGTGCTTCAGCAGTTTGTTGCATTACTCATTTCTGGGAATAGGAATATTTGTACATGAAGACCTCACAGCTAAATGTTCTGGTGCTGGTACAGGTTGTGGGATGGAACGTCAAACCCATGAATGAAGAGACAAAGGGGGCAAAACGCCAGGCCGCCTAAGAATTTAGTTTTATTATGTCCATGGGGAAAAGAGACACACACCTCACTGCCAAATGTTCACTTAGCAGGAGTGTGAGGGAGGACAGGAATAACACTTTCACATTTCAAATGGCAACAAATTGGGTGAAATGTGCTGGCATCACCTCACTGTGTGACACAGCACAATGTGCAAGGAATTAACTGCCAGAGTGTTTCTTTAGTTAGCGGTGCCAGTGTCCAAAAACTGGGATTCATTTAAAATGGTAAAATACAGACAATCTGTTGAGACGATCCCTGCATTAACCTGCTTCCAGCCATTGGATTGAAAAGATTTGTATCATTTTCACTTTTTGGTTTGACACAAGGACTGTCATGAATGTATGTATGCGTGTATGTATGAGTGAATTGTATGTATGTATGTATGTATAGGCCTATCCTATTAAGGCTTATAGGTGAAGCATGTTTGTGAGAAATTAAAAATGTTAAGGGGCATTGAAAGAAGAGTTACTTTCAACCATTCCCTGTCAGTATGTGGCATAAAAACGTGTACTTTGAATCTGAAAATGGCTCACTGGTTCATTGGTAATTCTATAATTGGAGAGTAAAAAAAAAAAGACTAGTTTTAGGGTGCTGGAAAGGTGAGTGGAAATGTGACAATTTCCAAACCTCGTATTCAGAAGGAACAATGCGGATTCAGTCTTGGTTGTGAAACAGTGGACAAACCCTTTACCCTTGCATGAATATGACACGGGTTGTGGGCGTTTGCCCATCCAGTCTACATGTGCTTTGAAGACCCAAAGAAGGCTCATGTGGGTTGTTGGGGAGTACGGGGTGTTGGGGTCACTGCTTCGAGCCCTGTACAACCAGAGTGAGAGCTGAGACTTCATGGCAAGACAAGTCAAGCTTGTTTCAAGGTGTTGGACTCCACCACGACCTGGGAAGGCGTTCCAGCCATGTGTAAATGGGACCACGACTTAGGAACTGGGAATTCAAGTCACCTTTCAGCCGCCAACCACAACATTGCATGGCCATTTGGCACTACATTTGTTTGGTGGCCATTAGAGCAGTCATTCTACCACAAGTTTGATAAAAAAAAAAAAAAAATCGGTAGGCAAATGAGCTCTCCAGTGTGCCCGTGTTGTATGATTGGGCCAAATATGGTGGATTCGCTTCTTATTATGTATGCTAATAGGCACACAAAGTTTGATGGTGTTAATGTGAACCTGTTCAGCAATTAGATGCCTTTTCATTGGAAGCCGAATCAGAATAAACTTTACTGGCAGCGTACTTAAGGAATTTGACTCTAGTGCTAGTACTAAATATCACACAAAAAACAAGTAAAAACAAAACAAAAAGAAAGAAAGAAAGCAAAAACAAAAGACTTCACGTACTGGAGGGACATACATGTGCACAACAAGCCATACTGAAGTGTTGATATGGGTGAATAATTTATAACCAGTGTACGGCGGCTGTATATCTATTTACATGTTAAACATTTATATTGCACATCTGCGCTAATTACCTTTACATTGCACAGCTGAGATATTTAACAGGCAGAAGAAAGTCTGGGAATAGAGCGCCAACACACAAGTGTACATTATATGACACAGCAGAGGTATGTAAGTGATAAACAGTGGGGGGGTGACTGCTAGTCTTGTGCTCCATGCCTCTGCAAGCCAGTCGGAGTGAATAATTCGCTTTTTCTTTGCCCAGTGACCAAAATATCCAACAAAGTTTAGTGTGAATCCATTCAAACCCTCCTGAGGCATCCTGCTAGCAGACAAATAGGAAAAGGGCCAAAAAACATAACTCACGTCCAGCTACATTCCAGGAGTTAATTAGGTCTTTGATATGAAGAAGGCAAACTTAATTAAAGCGGTTCAATAAAGTGTGGTTTTATTTTATTTTATTTTATTTTTAGCTGTTTGCCAGATTGAAACTCACAGTTTGATACGGCTTTAAGCTTTAAATTCTGCCAGCACATTGTAAAAGACCAGGGTAATCTTCCCTTATCGTCATTCCCTGCATCATCCCGATTTATCTGAAAAATCATATATGGGCAGAATTTTTGCTGTCTTCGCTCAGTGCTATGCTTTTTTTTCTTTTTTCCCCCTTCGACACTGAAACTGTCACCGAGACACGTTTTTCTTTCCTAGAGGTAAAATCTCCATCATGGTAAAAGTAAAACCAACTCTCCCCATGCTTGACTAGTCTAGAGTGCAGTGTATTTTAATATGCTGAGCTATATGCTAATCACCAGGAATGTGATGCTGAACACCTACTTAAATGCAAACATAGGACCCTCCGTCTGTCCCCGGGGTGAGAGAGGAGGAGGTAATTTACATGATTAATTACCTATACTTAACAAGCATCGGCAGTGTTCAGGGCTCTGAGGGACACACACACTTCCACACACACTCAGTGTATTAGTGTGTGTGTGTGTGTGTATGTGTGTGCTTGATTTCAACTTTGCAACCCCTATTCCAGACTTTACAGTCAAGTCAGGTAATGATCTATAATTGAAAATGCTGTCTAATTTTGCACTCTAATAAGCAAATATAAAAGCTTTCATTAACTGCCATAGGTTGAATAACTTTTTTGTTGGATCAACTGGAAAAACTGACATTTATTTATATGGAAATGTCATAGGTTATTACTGTAGTCAGTCTATATAAAGCTATCAGCTCCGACACACTGAGTATTAAGACTCACAAACACACAAAACCATGTCACACCTCTTGTTTTTCACGCACTGAAAAGTTAACATTTGAGTTTTATTATTTTGTGGGCACAGACCAAGTATTTTTAGGCAACTGATGGCAGAAAGAGGTTGGAGTTACAACGTCACGAATACACTAAGGTCTTCCAACTGCACAACAGCCAGTAATAAAACAGCAGCACGTAATTACACTTGACTTATAGGACAAAATCAAACTTTAGACGGACTAATCGATAAGGAAAGAAAGTGACTGTGAGGCCATTTCCTACTGCAAATAAACACCACTTGTTACTGCAAGTGCTGTGCAGTGCCTAAATATAGTTTTTCTTTATACACTTATCTAATACTTTGTGTTTCCATTTCAGAGAACTTAATACCTCTTTTGCTTTTATACATTTCAAAGCCAACTCTGTTATAATTGTAATCCATTTTTTCTAGTTTTCACTGTAAAACCACAGTGAAACAAGCAAGTTATGAGTTTTTGTTACAGGCAAAAAATAAATAAGTAAGTAAAAAAATAAAAATAGTAGAATTATAATGAGTGTGTGGACACAACAGGATTAATATTTATGTATTTATTTATTCACTCTCTTACTTCCTCTAGAGCATCGTACTTGAGAAGTTGTGGGTAAATTAATGTTTTCTTGAATAGATAATCAATTTGGTTGATATTGGAGGATGTTTACTTTGCAGTCATCACTGACTAGAGGCTAGAGGTCATACTCCACATTGTTTTAATTGATGGCTACAGTACATCACCACCTCTGGCCATGTTAAGAAGCAGCACACCAGACAATAAGAAAATGCCTTTTGAATGTCGAAATTGCAAAGTTCAGCACTCAGATATGCCCTAGCCCTCGGAGAGGAAGCGCTTCTGCATCCACTCTGACCACATTACCTTTCATGCAACAGCAGGGCTGCTGTCCAGGCCGTCCAGCCGAGCCCAGGTCAATTCCAAAACCAGATCCAAAGGGTATCGAGACCCAGTAAAAGCCGATAACAGGACAGATTGAGACAAAAATAGGACATAAAGTGTGCATGCTGTTCCAAATGTAATAATGATATCGGATTTCTTAATGGACAGCAGAAATGTAGATCTTATTTGCGGGATTTGTTTTATGAGATTTTTTTTTTTTTTTTTTTTTGGTGAGATTCATGCAAAAAAACAAACAAACAAACAAAAAAAGGGTTATGAAATGCCATCTTTGATAGCAACATCTATGTCTTTTCTCACAGACAGCAATATAAAAATGTTCCATTACCTCAGAGATTCTGATGTACTCTTTGGATGCATTGACAACTGATATGTTGATGTGATGTTTTGTGATCTTTGCTATTATCTGTTATGTGGACACATGGCACAACAGAACAACAGCAACAACACATCACACTGTAATATATTATATCTTATTCTATCATTTCCTTTGCCATTGTATCGTGTGCTATGTCTTATATATCATATTGGACCTTTTTTTTGCCAATATAACACAAGAAAAGGCGACAATGGAAAATAAGAGTTAAGGTGGGAGGAAGTCATGCTGAGAAATTATGATGTGAAAGAGAAGAAAAGAAAAGAAGAGAAAAGAAAAAAGAAAAGAAAAGAAAAGAATCGAGCAGACAAAGTACAGGCTGAGCAGAGATGGAGCCTCGCTGCAGCGTGGCTGTTCTCCCTCTCTCTCTGATGCTGACTGGAGACATATGGACTGCTTCATTACCTGTAATATGCCGTAATAGCAGCTTCCATATGAGGCATGCCTGGGTATGTGTGCTTGTGAGTAAGTGTGTGTGTGTGTGTGTGTGTGTGTGTGTGTTTGTGATAGGGAAAGTGCAGAAGTGACTAAGGCTGAGTGTACGGTACATAGGTCTGTGTGTGCATGCAGCTGTGTTTGAATTTAGGTGTGTGTGCACCTGTGTGCATGCATAAGTGTGTGTGCAATGTTCTTGCATGAAAATGTCATTTGTGTGTGTGTGTGTGTGTGTGTGTGTGTGTGTATAATAGGCTGAGCCACAATGCCAGTGTTGTGATTAGGCAGCAATCAGAGCCTAACAAGCTTTAGATAGCACACATCAACACACTCACAGTCCCTGGAGTATACACTGTCATACATCCTCATCTAGATAAAATAACACATGCATGCACACACACACACACACACACACACACACACACACACACACACACACACACACACATATGCACATGTACGCTATGGATCATATTCTATTGATTATGAAGTTATGCTGATTTATTAAGATACACTGAAACACGCAGGCATAAAAAGACACAGGCAAAAGCCCCCACACATATAGGAACAGGCATGTACTGTATACACACACACACATACTGTTCTTCAAAAAAGAGATGCACAACTATATTGAAGCATTGTGGCAAGAGCAATGGTGCAGTCACACAAATTTCCTGGACTTTGGGAACATCTAACAATTACTAGATCCGCATGTTTATTATATGTTTATTATTAAATCATGACGTGACAATAAGTGGGTATATCTGAAGAAGAAGGCTAATCCTTTTTATTTAACAGTAATGTTTGTCCTTGAGATTGAGTTTCAACTTCAGAAAACGTTATCATCCTCCAGTGCAGGACTGAAATTTTGTTTTTAATGTGGCTCATGTAAAAACAGACGGCAGGTTGACATAGAATGAACAGGCAGACAGAGAAGTAGCACTGTACATGAACTGTTACATGAAAAGAGTTAGTTTGCTGTACATTTTTGATCACAACAAAGTCAAAGTTTTAGTCTACTTAAGACTTCAGGGCATGGCGGGTTTCGTTTTCCACTAATGCATTGTCTCATTAAATGATGACAACTAAAGTGCGTGTCTTTTCAGGAGCAGAGATCCAATAATGGCGAAAACAACAGACGAGTTTAAACGAACCAGAAAATGCCCCAGTTTTATCGGGTCACACAAAGTGCATACTGAGGCTGTACCACACCCTGCCTAGAATATAAATCCCTCCAATGTTTCCATCTTTCCATCTTCCTTCTGAACAAGCTATTTCTTTGTGATCACTCACTAGCTTCTGGCCCTTTCTTTCCGTCACTTTGTCTTCCTCTGTCTGCCTGCGTTCTCACCTCGCACAGCACAACAGAGCATCTACCGCTCTGCTGGAGACACAAAATTACTGGCTCTGCTGCAGTTGGAAGACCTTCATAAACTGGTGACGTAGTGACTCCAACCTGTTTCTGACAGCTCACTCTTGTATTGCCAATCAGAGGAAGCAGAAGCTGGTGTTTCATCTGAGACTAGGTTGTCTCTTGGTTTGCACCCGCAAAATAACAAAACTTGAACTTTTCAGTGTAAACTTTTCAAAACAAGAGGTGTGAGATGGGTTTATGTGATTAGGGTTTTTATGCTCAGTGTGTGAGAATTGGTCTTTGAATTGTCTGTCTAAAGTAATAACCGATGACATTTTCATATTAAAAAATGTTCATTTTGCCAGATGATCCAAAAAAAAAAAAAAAAAAAAAAAAGGTACGGCAATTCATCAAAGCTTTTATATTTTCTGTTTGCTGTCTGTTTGTTTGCTGCAGTGTCTGGTAGGTATTTCCTGGGGGAAAAAATGTGCTGTTGTACAGGCAGTGATATGTTTTTTTGTTACTGGTTTGTTGGGAATGAATGGAGGAAGAACTGGGTAGGTAGAATGAAAGAAGATGGTCACGATGGCAAAGAAAAAAAAGCAGTATCTAGGCATCGAATGTTATTTCAAAAGAAAAGAGAGAGAGAGAGGCAGCTGTAAGGTTAAAGGGTGATAGATAATGTAATAGAAAAACTAACATACTGTAGCACACTCAGTGAGCTAGCAGGGGCTATTTTCCCTGTTTCCGTACAAAGTGAGAGCATTAGCAGATGGGAATCTGTGTACAGCTAAAAAAAAAATCACTGCCCTGCAAACAAATCTGAAGACTTCACATCTTAGTGCAGGTTGATGTTTTTACTGCTGCCCATTTGATTTAGAATAAATGCAAAACTGAAAGACAAAATTGCAACCTCATTTCATATTTTGATAAGCCAAAATTGACCAGCATAAGTGAAGTTTAAGTGAAGAAGTGGTTAAAATAAAGATTGAAATTTGAAAACTGCAGTATTGTATTGAGTTTCCTGATTTCCTGATCGACACTCCATTCCAGTTGATGGGATTAGTTAGCACTTATAAAATTGGTAATACATGTACAGTAACAACTCAAAAATGCAGGATTGTTTCATGCCATGAAGATCATGTGTACACCGTCAACACTGTGGCTATGTTGTCAACGGCTGCCCACAACATGGCCGGCAGCTACCTTGCTAAGAAGTGGGCGGCTTGTATTAATTGTGGCCACTTGTCTTTTATTGTTTAATGACGTGATAGTTCACATTACGTCACCTGGGACGTTTGACTCTGTGGATGATGGGCGATGAAGCCAGAGAGTTACCTGAAGCATGCGCAGCTGGCTTGTTATGCTTACAGTCTGTGCGTTCACAAATTTTGTCAGGACCTCGTGGACATGGGAAGGTGAAGACATTTATGTCATGCAGACCAAAGCCGACGTTCGCTGATACACCGACACGGGAAGTATAATTTGGGTTTTTCTTGGGTTGACTGACACATGGCACAATCAACCAAAAATTTGCAGTATCCCTTTTTCCAAACACTTTTGTCATCCTGGCATGTGGCGATGTAGGAAAATGTCCACAAACTGCTCCAGTTTTTCAACCACTCTTCCGGCGCGGCTCTCACATTTAAGCTGACAGACTGCAACACCACCTCTAAGTTACTGTGCAATTTCACATCCAACACAATAAAAAAAAATCAAAGGCAAAATGACAAAAATAATGTGCTATTGTCCAACTACCTTTAGAGCTGAGCCTATGCTTATTTTCTCTATGAATCATAGTTGACTGATAATCAAGTCATCTCTCATTGTTTCAATACAATAAAGGGCACAGAGAGAGGAGAGACGGCGGGAATAAATAGTGGTCTCAGGTTGCTGTGTGGGAGTGTATGAAAGGAAATTGGACTCATATATCATAGAAAATGTACAGGTGAGACAAATCTAATGCTGTTCCTGTGTTACAAGGAGATTTATAGTCATTCTCCCTCATCTCAATCCAATAGAATATACAAACTGGAACAACAACAATAAAAAAATATCCACTTCAGGTGTGTAGAAATATGGGAACAGTTGACTGAATGATATTGCATACTGGAAAGATATGTTTTAAACCTGCACTATGCAATTTCATAGCCTATAACCAATCCAAAAAACTAATATGTGCTTTATGGTGACTTTTTTAATAGTAGATATAATGATATAAACCAATACCCAAGTGCATCGAGCAACCACGTTGCCATTTTCAGCCCCAGTTTCATCCTCTTCCTCATCATAATCCACACCAAACTTGCTCCCGCTGCGTCCCCTACTGTTTAAAAGAAGCGCTCTCCCCCTCCCATCCCTGAAAATTCACACCGAAGGAATCCGTGAGGCGAGTGAACTTAACAAGCGAGCCAAAAGGTGGCACTGAGCCGAAAGAGGCCACATTCTAAGTCAAAAAGACAACATGATAGGAAACATAAAAGAACATGGATCAATATGGCACTGGCAATCTGCAAGACATATCTTTATTGGCTGGTTTAGTTAAACCTGTGGGCACAGAACTTAGCAAGGTTTGACCATAGGCAAGTCTTCAACTTTTGGAGAGGAGAGAGACAGCAAATGAGGTAGACAGGAGTGGCACTGCAAGGAGTTTACATGCATACTTGTCGCCTCTCTCGATATCAAATGGTGATCAGATAAAATCTCATAGTGCACGCTGAAATAAAAATGCTGCAGGTAAATCACTGCATTGCATGGTAGTGGACCAACATCTGTGGCATGTTCAGTCCTTTGAGTCTTGTGTGTGACTAAAACTGCACATGCTCATGGTGCACTGCTTCTACCAACCCAAACTGTGTTTGTGTGTGCGTGTGTTTGTGTGTTTTAGAGACAGGACGTGGCACAGAGCATCTATGAGAGTGTAAATTTGTGTGTATGTATGTTTTTCTAAGAGCATGGTGAGTGTTCGGTACACATTTTTCAAGCCCTGCCAACTGTTAAACCTTGTTTTTCTGCCAGCGCCTGCTGTCATTTCCACCTGTGCCATGAATACACACACACGCACACACACACACACACACACACACACACACACAGCTTTACAGCTGTCTCACCTCTGTGCAAACACCGAGGGAAAGGACACGCTTCAAGTGGCAAGATGCAAGAAAAAGCCAAGCTGAGTAAGAAAGTGAAGTATAAGATATGTAAAAAAGAATCCATGGAGCAAGAGAACCAGAGGAAGTCAAAGAAAGTTGGAATCCTGTTGAATCAACGCATGAAAATATTAACTTTTTCATGGAGATGTTTCATGCAGACTTTTAGGTAAAGTCTTTAAACTTAACTTTACTGGCAAATTTTCCAAGCATGTGCTGGTGTAAAGGACAAAATAACTTATTTAAATCACCATTACCCTCACTTTTAGTTTCTCTCTCTCTCTCTTTCTCTTTCACACACACACACACACACACACACACACACACACACACACACACACACACTCTCTCTCTCTCTCTGTCTTTGTCTCCATCTGCCTCGGTCTATTTCTCATAGCTTGCAAGGAGCCGAGATATGCAGATACGTTTGAGTAATTGTGAAATCGCAGCTAAAAAATGTACAGGTTTTAACATTTTTCAACTCTATCTCTCTCTACTCCCAGACTTCCTCTCCCATTCCCTGCACCGTTCATTATTCTCGCACCCCCATAACTGTTTCATATTGTTCCATAAATACTCTCTCTCTCAGTTTAAAGGTATAAATGGGTATGAGCCTGCACTCCAAACGTTATCCATCAAAACAAGTTACTTATTGAGTCTTCAAATCTGCCAGGTGGGTTGAGATAATTCCAAGTATTTTCCATGCAGTTTCACTTCTGGATACAAGTAACAATATCTGAAGAATTCACTTGTAAGTTGAATTGTAAGTCTATTATTTTCCATAAACCATGTCTTTTTCCACATAACATCAATCAAAAAAGCATCAGTGATACTGCCTTTTGCTGCAAAATTTGGGTTTAAGATTCGGAAAGTTTGTTATGTTAAACATTACATACAATTGTCCCTTTTTTCTGTTTGTTTTTGGAAATGAACTTAAGGGCCATACCAGTGATTCTGGATCTTTGGCCCATATGACATTGAAAAAAAAAAACAAAAAAACATTTGGGTAAAAGATTACCAGAAATGTGAGGTATACGCATTTTGCAACGATTACCCTAAATGTGCTAAATAACTGGCATGGCTCTTTAACTCCATTAGGTTCACGGTTCTGTCATTACAAAATGGCTCTTAAATTAAACTGATTTGCATCGGAAACAAACCAGGATAATCTCAGCATACTGGCACTGTTAATTGTTAACCTGTTGATTTCATGCACTCTACCAGCACACAATACCTTTATCTTTTATTTATTTTTATTTTTTTTTCCTACTGATTGGCAACTTTTGCATGTAACTTTTAATTCACATCCCTCAGTTTTTACATACTGTGCCTCATGTATTTATTATGTTTTGAATTTAGAGCTACAGATAGGCATTCTTTTATGTGGGTGCACTTTCCTGTGAGCTATATTCGTATCTGTATATGAGCCATGCACTTTGGCAAAGAAAACGTTTCTGTTACTGCTTGCATTAATGGGCAAAAAAATCATAATGTGAACTGTGAACTTTTAGGAGGTTTGCAACATGACACACGCACAGAGAGAAAGAGATAACGTACTTGTATTTATGCAGTATGTGTGTATATACAGTGTGTGTGTGTGTGTGTGTGTGTGTGTGTGTGCCTGGAAGAAGAGTTTATTGGTGAGTAACAGCTCCCATTCCCTGGGGAAATAGCGAGTCGAGCTGACTACAACTGACCTGTTTCAGGGGTTTGCTACAGTTATGCAAAAAAGGAATAAAGACATTCCCCTGGGAAGTTAAGCCAGCAAACACTGGCCAAACTAAAAGTCAGCTCATGCTTCTTGTGGCCTGTCCGGTCTACGGAGCATGAACAGTGATATTAAATACTTGCAGCATCAGCCATTGTATTGTAGTGCAGCATCTGCATCACGGTCTGTCGAGTTACAAAAAATCTTGAGGTGCGCGATTCTGTACGGAAAACCTTTGCGGGCCATCTGTGAACAGCCCCTCTGTAAAGCGGCAACTGTCCAATCCAACGTCAGCAGCCATAACTGGGCACGGGAGGCCTGCCAAGCTTTCAGAGAAAGGAAAATGCCAAAAAAAAAAAAAAAAAAAAAAAAAAAAAAAAAAAGCATAAGAAACCTGCAAGTCCAAGAGCAGATACAGTGGTGGAAAAAAGTTTTCGGACACCCCATGCATTTGTGGAATGTTGCATTAACAAATCACTCTTAGGCCTTGCAAGTGCAATTTCTTTTAGTACAGTCACAGCCAAAATACTAAACAAATCCTAAAAAAGCCATTAAAAACTTAAAATTGATTGGTTCCATAAAAATACATAAGAAATTTTGAGTATTGGGTCATTTTGGTGCCGGTGATGAAGGTCATTCTTTTTATTAAAAGACACAATTTTTGTTGCCAAGCTTCATGTCTATATAAAGCCAGCACATTTGAAAGTTCTTCAGACACAAAAATGGCTAAAACAAGGAACCTAACGCAGGAAGATTAGAGTTCTCATCGGGCCTGAAAATTAAGACCCGACCCGACCCGGGCTCGACTGGGCCAGCCCGAGGCCCGACCTGACCCGACTAATTAGCCGAACTTTAGGCCCGACAGCCCGATAAAGCCCAAAAAAAAAAAAAAAAAAAAAAAAAAAGCCGGTCGGCCGCGGTACCATCAGTCGGTATCAGGC
Source organism: Myripristis murdjan (assembly GCF_902150065.1). NCBI lineage: Eukaryota > Metazoa > Chordata > Actinopteri > Holocentriformes > Holocentridae > Myripristis > Myripristis murdjan. The sequence goes on from NC_043980.1 coordinate 11,478,030, forward strand.
AGCTCACCTGTCAGATCCGGCAGACCTGACGGGTGGGCGCGGTATCAGACGGTGCCGCGTCCGGCCCGCCTGATGCCGACTGATGGTGCCGCGGCATGTGCGGGTCAATACATAGCAGAAACCGTCCCTGCTCCGAGTCTGCCAGCACAGCGGGATACTGCTGCACCTCTCTCTCACTTGTTTGCGCTGTGCTCGCACAGCTGGTTGTCTGTCACTGAAAGTTTAGCCTCCAAATCCAATCCAGTCTCTCACTCTCTCCACCAGTCACATAAAAATGAAACGTCATAATCAATAACAGAACACATAATTCTATTTTTTTATTTAGAAAAAAAAAAAAAAAAAAAAAAAAAAAATCCCCCACAGAACCCGAAGCCCGACCCGACCCGCCCAATTCACGTAAATTTTAGGCCCGACCCGACCCGAAAATGTCGGGTCGGGTCGGGTCGGGTCGGGTTCGGGCAGAATATGAGAACTCTAAGGAAGATAAAGATTAAACTGTCAAGAATTTAGTTTTGTTAGTTTTTCTTGTAAACAATAAACAAAAAAATATATATAATTTGTATTTGTTTGTATCTGTCTAATGCAGCCACACCTTTTGAAACACAAAAAAGATTCTTCCACAAATATTTCATGATAATATTTGAGATTGTGAGATTGCGTAAACTTTTAAGGGTGTCCGAAAACTTTTTTCCACCACTGTATTCTTAAAGTTTAGAGGGTGGTGTCATATTTTTCCCATTTCCAAAGGCAAAACCACTAACTAACGGAGAATATCTTAGCAAACATGAATGGATGAATATTAATTACAGGTTACTTATTGTTTAACTTTAAGTTGTGTCAAATTGTGTGGTATTGCTACCTGACGCTTGCATCGGGACCGGTGAGCTTATCCCTTTGATTTTAATTTCCCCTTGATGCATCGTGCGCTGCCAACAAATTATGTTGTGAATGCAGCTCTCAAATGCATATTGCAGTCTGTTCTGTCTACTTCTCTCTGATATTTCAGAACTATTATTCCAGAAATTTGCTAATATTTCCTTGGGGAAATTTCTCGCTGATATCGCTGCCATAGATTGACATGATGGGTGCGAAAGCTTGACAGGCGTAGCAACAGTAACCAAGGAGGGTGAGGACTTGGTGAAGGGTGAATTACGGAAAATATAATAATATATAATATATAATACTGATGCCATGTAGACTGGAAAGACCGCAAGAACCATGAACTGGCTTTAAAACTTGACAGCATCGCAGTGGCTGCTTTGCGGTGATTGGCTGGATTGTTGCTCTAAAAGAAATGCCAGAAATGAACAGCACTAAATCACCATGGCAACAGCACAGACTCTCAAGCCTCTTTGACTGCAAGAACCATGAATTGACTGACCATACGTGCTGTCTGCGCCATAAACGCCGTGAATACTGAAGAGAAGCATGCATCGGCTTTTCCTTACATACCGGTCAGGAGAGTTAAAAAGCAGCACCGAGATCAGCTGTTGCCAAATAAAATCTGCTGCTCCTCAATTTTGGGTTGCAGAGAATGATTGCGCCTCTTGAAGCCTAACGTTTCACCCCAAACTAGCACCGCAGCTGAGCCCAAAAGAGCCTGAGAGAACGGGATAGACACGTGTTAGAGAGGAGAACAAGCATAAGACTCAGAGTGCTGTAATATTTAAGAGACTTAAGGGCTGAATTATCTGCAGCGTGGACATCATCCTGAACCAGGCCAGCGTGGATTTCAAAGAAAGTGTGTAATTTACCAAGTGTGTGTGAGCTGTAGGGCTGCAATCTGGGGTGCACGCAACTGAGGTAGGGGGAGCAAAGAGTTCGGGCGGGGTGTGATGACCAATCATAGTGTGTCCCTTTAAGCAACTGGCAAAATAAAAAAAACGTTGCCATAGATTTGAATGGACTCAGCAGGTATTTAATAGACCCCAGGGTTGCAAAGCTTGGGGAACATCCACATCCGCACATACACACACACACACATGAAGCAGGGCATGTCCCAATCAATCCAGTTCCTTCATCAGCATCAGTTAATGATGAGTGGAGGCTCTGCTTCCTAACGACCATCTCCCTTTACTTCCATTGGCCCTGCATTGATCACACAGACAGCGATTTACTACCTGCCTGGCTGTCTGTGCCTAAATATATGAAGCCTTCAGCTGTGTGTTGGGTTGTGGAATCCTTCTGGTGTGGCAAGCAGAAAGCAGATAGATAGAGAAAGAGAGAGGGATGGAGAGAGGCAGAAAGAGAAAAAAAAGATGTAGGAGAGAAGAAACATCTCAGAGTGTGGGAGTTATGTTTGAAATGTGTGGTGATGAGGAGGGGAAGGAGGACAAGGAGAGACTGAAATGAGATGAATAACAGAGGATGGACGGGTGGATAAAATGAGAGCGTAAAAACAGGATGGGGTGAGAGGGAGGTTGAGAGAGGCGAAGGAAGCTACCCCAGTATTGCTGCTTTAACCACAGGGGAGCATCTTGTTAGCCTGCGTTGTTCTCCTAACAATTTCCATGTTGTATCAGCGCCCTACAGGCTCACATGTTCACATTCTGGCAAAAAAAAAAAAAAAAAAAAAAAATCCATAGGCTCCATTCAGCATAGTGGAATGTCAGGTACATACTAGCAAACTGCAAAACACATCCAAAGTAGTCTTCAAATTACAAAAGTAGACGACTTCATGTCTCACATTGATACACTAAAATTTAAATGGTTGTTAAATTGTGTGCCAGTTTATTTTTCCAATACGTTATTCCATTTAAAAGAGTCTCATAGGTTCCATTCTGCAGCAATGACTCTTAATTAATCAGACAGAGGAAGAAAACTCTCTCTCTCTCTACATTCTCTTAATCAGAGGGATGAGTCAAGAACAGCATGTGCATCTCTTTTGCACCTCTTTTCTTTTTTGTGTCTATGCCACCACAGTAAAAGACGATAAAACTGGAAAAAAAAGTGAATGTGTTGCCACTTTTGCAGAGACAGTAGGCCATGCTTTACATTAGTATTGGCAAAATTCATCCCATGCACCATCTACTGCGTGCCAACACAACATGGTTGCAGCATTAGTGATATAAAATAGAGAGGCTAAGGGAGTGGCAGAGGAAAAGACTCTGAAAATAGATGGCATATGTCAGGCAGGAAGGAAGGCTGGTGAGAGCCAGGGAGCCGGGAAGTAAAGACAAGAAATTTCAGATAGACGTGACACGGTTGGTATTTGGACATGTGGTCCTCTGTGTATTTTGATGCTGTTTGGATCAACATTAAGATCTACACTCACAAGCATGCACAGGAAAGAGGGCTGTGTGAGATAAAAGCAAAAAAAAAAAAAAAAAGTTTCTGAGCAGATAAAGTGAGTAGCTTGAAGTCGCCGTTTGATTTGCAAACTTGTGCAACTCTCAGAAGTCGAGTTTCTGTTTACTGGAGTCAAGACTTTGAATCGAATGTGAGTTTTATTTGTCAACATGTTCAAAACACCAACTGGCAAAGTTATTATGATGTTGTCTTTCAATAAACAGGAAACTGCATTAAGTCAGCAGGAAGCAGTCTCTCTCACAACACCCCTGATGAAGTCGGCTTTGTTGGGACATGTGGGCCAGACTGCTTTAACTTTTGCCGATGAAGGACTTCCTCGGCTTTCTTGTCTTTGAAACAGACTCTACCTTTGACTCCAAATGAGATTATTTGCTTTTGTAAGCAATTTAAAAATAAATATATATATATATATGTGTGTGTGTGTGTTACAGACCATAAATCAGGGACACGCTCTGGAATCCTCTCTTAGCTTGACTGTCTCTGGAAAACAGAGCACTCCTGTTGTTTTCACAGTTATTATAATTATATCTGTGCATCAATACAACCACAACAACATGTTATCTTTCTGTTGTCCTGGTCTGACAATCTGTGGTTGAAAACGATCTCAGGAACTGTTTTGATCTCACCGACAACTCCGAGTCGGGGGGTGAAGGGGTCGATTTGATGATATAGTCTCTCTGTATCCCATGGAGAAAAACACACAGATACACACACACGCACACCAGCAGGACTGCGGACAACAGCTCTGTTAAATTAGCTCTCGCTTTCAGCGACAAAACAACTTCACTACAAAATAAAAGGATCAGATCAGACACTTCCCTATAAGAACTCTTGCCCGTCATGCTCCAGTAATCACAGAGAGGGAAATAAGCTCTATCTACTGAAGTGAGAGAGAGAGAGAAAGAAAGAAAGAAGGAAAGAAAGAAAGAAAGAAAGAAAAGAAAGAAAGAAAAGGATGAGGGGACTTTGATGTATTTTTGATAACAGGACACAGTGAACTTGAGACACTTGCTCACAATCTGTATCTTTATTGTGTGTGTGTGTGTGTGTGTGTGTGTGTGTGTGTGTGTGTGTGAGTGCGTGCGTGCGTGTGTGCGTGCACGTGTGTGTGTGTGTGTGTGTGTGTGTGTGTGTGCGTGCGTGCGTGCGTGTGTGTGTGTGTGTGTAAGAGACAGAGAGAGACAGAGGGAGAGAGAGTGAGGGGAGGGATAGAGACTCTTATCACCATAGCAACAGCCGGCTGATGTCCTCACCATCCTACATACTTCTCTCAGCTAACTTCAGAGTACACACACACACACGCACACGTACACATACACACACACATACACACACATACACACACACACACACACACACACACACACACACACAAAGAGGACTATAGTTATGACTCTCCATATATTAAGAGCCTACACTCATTTACCTCTGACTTTGTCTTACCTTCCTTGCAAAATATGATCAATAACAATAATAATAAAAATAACAATAATAATAATAATAATTATAAGAGGAAGACTGGTAATGAATAGAAACACGTGACAACATTGTGAAATAAGGCAGATCACTCCTACGAACGCTTGCTGATTCAGGAAATTTCCTGAAACAAGCTGGCTCGCACCGCACACAACTGAAACCACATCATCATCATAATCATAATTTTTTTTTTTTCCCTTTCCCATTTGCCTGAAGAAAAAACTGTCATAAAGGCTTACAGCTGTTCTGTGCAAGTTTCTGTAAATGTAAAAGTACATCCTCCTCATCAGCCGACATCACAAAGTGAGGCCGCGACAGTGAAGAATATCCCATCCTCGACATTTGAGATGCTTTAAAACCTGAACTGCTCAAATAAAAGTGGAGTCGGGCATGGTCGATGGTGGGAAATCATCTTAGAAACTTTCAGAAACATTTTTATCAATCGAAGAAAACAGTGATCGCAGATTGGTTGGGCATGGTTTACTGATGTCATCCTGAGAGATTTGAGAGTATTGAGGTCCTACCAAGTTAAACAGTTACCTCTCACTGCCATTAGGGGGTCACCAAGAGCAAAAAAACTGCATCGTGCTGCTTTAATGCTGGAGGGTTTGGCTGCTGAAGATTCATTTTCCATGCAGTGTTTCCCCTGAAGAGCTCTCTTTCAAAGTGAAATGCACAGCGCTAACAACGTTCTTGAAAAGTCATTCATATTTGCAGAATTCAAACTGGGCCACGCAAGTGCAGAAATAAGCGCACACATCCGCAAACACACACATACACACACACAACACACACACACACACACAGCACAGACATGCTCTGCACACTACTCTTGTCAGTAGAATCTCCACAACTCTAATGTACCCCCCCTCCACACACACACACACACACACACACACGGTTTCCTCCCTCACTTATTATCCACGGCCATCCCCGCCGATGCCTGATGATTATTCTCCCCTCTCCAAAGTGCTGATTACAGTCAGGCACTTCACAGGACACCTCATCACCCGCTAAATGGAGGCCCTATTTTTAGGTTCGTTTCTTTCTTTTTTGCGGTTTCTTTTTTTTTCCCCTCCCGTTGTCATTCTTTTGTTCAGGCAGTTTCCAACAATGGAAGAACCCAGCTTGGAGCTGGAGGGAATTAGAGGGAGAAGGAGGAGGAAGACAGTGGGTGGGGAGAGAGAGAAAGAAAGAGAGAGCGGCGGGTCAAGATGAAAACATACGGAGTTGAAAAGAGGATTAGAAATTTGAACAAGGGAGTGCAACCCAAGTGGAGCATTATTATTACTGTTATTTTTTTTTATTAAGAAAGTCAAGCTTCAAGAATGGAATCGCACAGCTGTCTCACACACACACACACACACACACACACACACACACACACACACACACACACACATAACATCACATACACATTCATACACACACACATCAACACAAATCCAACAAAGACACTGAATCATTGTATCACTAAAGACCACCTCTGGTGAAAATGTGTTTGCATGAGCATGTGGTGCTATTCAGCTACAAGATATATCATAAGCAAAATAAGCAATCAATGCCATGGCTGATGTTTTTTTTTTTTTTTTTTTGAAACTTGAAACTTTGAAACTACAAGCTCAAACAGACGGACTGAGACAGGTCAGATTTATGGCGTCATAAACCTAAGGAACCAATCCTGTCAACGGAGAGGTGGTGTTTTACATATCATTAGCACCAGCCCGCCAGTCGGTTCAGAGTTTCACTTTCAAAATAATTAACAAGACCAGCTTTTACATAGTTAGATTATCAGCTATGCTACAATTTTCACAAGTTTAGTCATAAGGACTTTTGGCTCTGTGTATCCAGAGCTGTCCAAACAGGTGTTTTATTTTCAAAAAATTCAACAAGATCCAACTTGAAATGGCTGCTTCACCCAAACAATATTAATGTAACTAAGAGATTTGCTGAATTTTTTTTTTAGATGGATAGAGTATCAAATACAATACAAGTTGGGAATGGTGTGCCTGCAGGCAAAGAGAGGTGGGCAGGGACTGTTTGTATTTTCCTAGATCTGCACATGAGTGCAAGGTGTAGAGTTATGTCTTAGCCATTTTAACACATAAAGGGGAGTTTTTTCTTCTAAATATGTAATATTGATGAACAGAGGTGATTTTTTAGGGGTTTAGTCAATGGCTGGGGGGGCTTTAAACTTGACATGCATACAGAAACAGAAACTCCACTCACGCAGAAACACGCAGAAACACGCTTAGACACACACACATACACACATACACACACGTACACACACACACACAGACACCTGTGGCCTTGGCTTGTATCCACCACACCTATTTGTTTCATGCTTATAGAAACCCCCTTGGTGAGACTTAATCTGGTCAGAGACACAGAGAGAGAAAGTGAGGGAGAGAGGATTAATGGCGACTCCCTGTTGCTAACCTGTTCTTTATCTCTTTCCATTGTTGCTTTGAGGGGAGTATTCTCTCTCTCTCTTTCTCTCTCTCTCTTTCTCCCCCTCTCTCTCCCACACATACACACACGCACATACACATACACACGCATAACAAACACACATTCACCTGTCAAAGGAGACCATTGAGGATGGTAAGTGAGCTGCCTGCTGCCAAAATGGCTGCCTTTTGTTTACAAATCTCATTATCCTCTTCAGTTCACAGTGAGCACGATGAGTAATTACTCTGGTAGTGTACAAGTCACACTGCTGGTGTAAAATTCACACTCTAGTAGGGTGGATAATAGCTCTTGGTAAATATACACCACCGGGTTGATGACGAGACCATCATTTACAATAGATGGTAATCACACTGTAAAGATCTATACTGTTACTCTGAATGCAGAAACATATGCGGAAAAGAATCATTACCAACATGGACGATTTCCAGAATCCGCCATTTTTCCCATTTACTTTATGAAACCGAGTCTCCAACAGTGCACTGCTTTACATTCATACAGCAACACTCATTCATACTGGGAGCTGCCCAGTGCAACCATAGTCTTCGACTGGTGGCCACAAAGCAGCTCTGCTTGAGCAACTGTAGGTTCGGTGCCTGGCTCAATGGTACTTTTTGAGGCAGGGGACTCGAACCAGCAAACTTCTATGCATGAGTCATCTTCTCTATGCTTTACAGAACATTTTCACCACTAGAACAGTTTATACAGAATAAAAACTGCACATTTCTGTAGTTTAAGCATCAAGTCAGTGCAACCTGCTACTACCTACTGAAAATACTACAACATCCAACAAGTAATGTGCACCCCCTTCTCCCATCGTGGTACTATTTGATTTCTTTACAACAGCGGCTCTCAACCTGGGGTATGGAGAACCTCAGGAGTCCTTGAGGGGGTATCAGGGGGTCCCTAGAAAAATTGGGAATATTTTAATTTCACTGTTATTTCATTGACTAGATGTTAGTCCAATGAGAGAAGGTATAAGACTGCACATGTTAGTAAATTTCACACTCTTCACTGTTAATCTGCCAATCAGACAGTTATGGAATAACTCAATCTTATCAGACGGGGATCCCTGAGATATCATTTACGGGTCCGCGGCCTGATGTGCATCAACTTGGGAATCCTTGACACCGAAGAGAATCACAGCTTTACAGCCTGTGCTTTACAATGTGCAAGGTATTATGACTCAAGCTTGCTTAACAGCGCTGATGAAAAAGCTGTAATGTTTACCGTCGCATCATTGTGAGCCATCTCAAGTAACTGCTTAGGTAGCCACAAATATGTGCCTGTATATGATCATCATTTTCCTGCACGTGTTCCATGCACTCGCTTGCCTCCACCACTCACAACCAAAGCAAAAATGGCGTGATAGACACCGCTCTTCATTTGTAAATGGAAAGAAAGATTGTGCACATTTATTCCGCTGGTGGATCTTGCAACTCATAATGATGCAGTGGGAAAAACCTTTTTTTTTTTTTTTTTTTTTTTTTTTTTTACAGATGCCTCTAGCTGAGCTCTTGAGATATAAAAGATATTGATAAGTCTTGTTATTATTATTTTTTTTAATGCGCATACCACCCACCCCGCGTTGACACTTTTTTCTTTACAACATAAGTGCACAATATTTTTTTATTCTTGTTGTTGGCCTCTAGCAGGAACTCCTAACCCTCACAGTGTTAATGTCTTGCTTTTCTCAGCGAGCCATATGGGACACCAGTTGCTCCGAGAATACTCACTTACACACACTTATCCCCCATAAGTATGTACAGTAATATCCCAGACTCTATCGGGGGAGATTAGAAAATTCTCATAATAAACACAGAGCACTTGAAGGCAAGGCAAGAGCTTTAAGTATATATGGGGATCAACAGTTGCTCCGAGGACTCCAGCACAGCAATATTGTCAGATGCATCAATAGTTGAGACTCTCAAATCTCACACACACACACACACACGCACACACACACACGCAGAGTATTGTGGATTTCCACTGCATTATTCACCAGTCTACCACACCACAGCAGCCAGTATACACTCACACAGCTAGCTTCCCAGTGTGTTACCAAAATGTTTGTGTGCGTGAGCATGTGTGCACGTATGTGTGTGTGTGTGTGTGTGTTGTATATGTGTGTGTGTGGGCGCTTGTATAGTCATGAATATCCGTCTCACAATTGCGATATACGTGTTGACAGAAAAAGGGAAAATCCGTGCTTTTCTGCAAATTTCATGAGGGTGTCAGACGGTAACTGTTTTGTTTGTGCTGTTTTGTTTGTGTGTGTGTGTGTCTGTATCTGTGTGCATGTGTGTGTGTGTGTGTGTGAAAGCGAAAGAAAGAGCATTTGTGAAGCAAGAGTGTGACAAATTGTACATGCATGTGTGAAAGAGAACGTCTGCATATGTGAAAAGAATGAGTGCGCGACTGTGTTGTGTGTGTGTGTGTGTGCATGTGTGTGTGTGTCATCAGATAAAACAACACTATATCAGCATAAGATAGACTAAAATATTATGTTTACAGCACAACAGGCGTGTGTTTACGCTCCAGAGAAAGCATGAAAGGAGTTTCCTCTACTGATGCTTCACTGTATAATGTGATGCCTTTGTTGGGAGCTGAAACTCATGCATGCATTGTTTTTCAATTCTCAGAAGAAGAAGCCTATATATTTTTCTTTCATTTATTCCCCTTCTGCAGTCAGACAAAAACGCATGACTCCAAAAGGTTGTTTCTTTCAGCTCTGAAGGCATTAAAATTTCTGCGGAACAATGTTATACCCGATTTTGCAGTTTTTTTTTTTTTTCTCTTTATTATTCTTGTTTAACCATGTCGCCTGCAGAACAGAAGATCTTTCACGACGGTAGAAACCAAACTAAATCAGACTGTTGTGTGAAGTATCAAAAATAGATGCATATAGAGAAAATCAACCAGTTTTACTGTAACTTCCTGCAACGCTGCATTTATAGGCATGAGGTTTATGACAGGCGACGGCGATACCAACTTCAGAAACACTTTTGAAGACACATGACGAAAATGGGTTTTTATCTGTAGCGGGGCTGAGTAAAGGCAAAGTGCAGCCGTCATGATTGACAGAATAAACACGTCTTTTTGGACGCACCTTGCCTGTCAGATGAAAACCTGCCACCTCCAAAGAGTCGGTTTCTTAGGAATTAAGGAGGAGAAGAAAAAGCACTTTCTTCAGACTGTCAGCCATGAATTTTTGAACCAACAAAATTGATCTTTAGTTGGCTCTAAGTGATGTCGGGCAAATGAAATTTCCACAACACAGGTATTTATTTATTTCTAGAGCCTGGCTGTCACCAAAGTTGCCATGCCAACTTCCACTTGAAGTTAAAGCAACATTACAGTACACAAATTGAAAAAACGTACTTTGAGGTGGGCTGCGAGGCGTTGAAGAACATAGCAACAGTAAAATATGGCATGAATACACAAAAAAAAAAAAAAAAAACAGACCAACCTGTAGCTCCCCTCCTTCCCTCCCTCCACGATACAATAAACTCCGAGAAAGCTAAGTGCAGAAATCCACAGATATTATAATCTATAATTGAAGACTGTTAAAATGAGAGGTGACTGAAATGGCTGACAGAATGTACATGTCCGCTTGCCAAGCTGTGAGAGGAAGTAATTAAAAAAAATAGCAGCCATTGATTTGTTGATGGACGGAGAGGAGGAAGAGGAGGAGGAGGAGGAGGATAGAACAGAATACCAAACTGATAACAATTAAAATAGCTGCCTTGAGGGTGAGGGTGAGTGTGTTTGTGTGTGTGTGACAGAGAGACAGTTTGTGTGTGAATGCATGTTTTCAAATATGTGCGTGGATGTGCTTCACTTACAGTGAGCATTTGTGTGTGTATTAATCACATTACATGTCAGTGTGTCCATTTGTGTGCATCTACGTGTGCCAGTGTTTGTGCACTTGCATGTGTGTGTGTGTGTGTGTGTGTTTGTGTGTGTGTGTGTGGGTGGGTGGGTGTGTGCACGGTTCCTCATGGGTGCATTTGCCAGCTTCCTATATTGGGTTGCATTATTGTATTGATTAATTGTCATTGATAACTGATGGGCACAATGACTAGTTTTCTTGTTCTGTGTAGCGAGTCGAGATCTACTTGAAAATGAAATATGCCTTCAGTAATTGGTTTTAAATGAAAACGCTGACTTGGGTGGTTTGAGGAGATGACCGCGTGCGTGTGTGTGTGCGTGTGTGTGTGTGTGTGTGTGCTGTTTGGGTATGTGCATGTTTTGCACTTGTTTGTGTGTGGTTTGTATGTCTCCGTTATAGGTGGAGTTAAGACACTCATTAACATGCCTGAGGACTCCATTAGCTAGCCTGATTACCCCCTGCATCAAAGTGACAGGTTACGAGCACACACACACACACACACACACACACACACACACACACACACACACACACACACACACACACAAAGCCACCCAGGACAATGTTATGGGTAAAAATAACATCACAGGGAACACTGTGAAAGCTAAATGAAAGACACAGCCATATGCGCTGCACCAGGTGGTACTTGCAAAAAAACAAAAAAAAAAAACTAATTTGTGTCATAAAGCTGTAAAAACTTTACTTCTACGACAAGAGAAATGCCCCCCACCAGTGCCCCTGTGATGCTCACAATGTCACAGGAATATTTGAAGCTTATGGACAGCACCTGGAAAAGAGGAATGACAGTGACAGTATCCAGATCAGCAACCTGGAAGAATGTCTTGCAGATTCAGTCCCATGTATTCCCTAGCAGTTAAAGTCCATGTTATTATTATTATCATTATTATTATTATTATTATTATTATTATTATTATCATTTAAGTTAATTCCTGCACCTTCCTCACCTGAAAGATGATGATTCTATTCACAAAAAGAAAAAAGATCAGGTCAGGGAGGAGGAGAAGGAGAAGGAGGGGATAAGTATGGAACTGTACAAGGTGACAGAGAGAGAGAGAGAGAGAGAGAGAGAGAGAGAGAGAGGGGTTCAGGGGGGGCTACAGAAAGTAGTGGCAGCGAGATAAATGGATAGTGTGGGTTTTACTTTTTTTGCGGGAATGGCTGCAATTTTATGTGTCAGTGATCCGGTCAGAAGATCTCACTCCAGACAAAGATGATTCCCATCCTGGGTGACTATTATTTTTGTAATCTCTCTCTCTCCATATACCTGGCCCGGCTCTTCCTTTCTTTCTTACTTTTATCTCTTTTTTATCACTACCCTGCTCTCTTTTTCTCCTCTCTGTCTTCTCTCTGCCCGTCTCAAGTCAGATTTATCATAGAGCTGCTCTGGATAATGTAGAGATGGACTGAGGCCAATTCTCTTCGAAAACCTGCAAGCTTGTAACACTACAGTCACTATTACTGCTAATATTACTGCTGCTAGTGCCATTACTGTTACTGTACCTAGTACTAATACCACTAATACTACTCTGCTTCTTCCCTACTACTGTAAAACCACTCCTTAACCTCCAATACTGCTGCTAACACTACTACAAATACTTCAAATACTTCAACTTCCAGTCTTTCTACTGCTACTGCTACTGTTACCACTAGGGGTGTAACAATATCCACACAATATTAGATAGTTAATAATAACAATTAGAATAGTTATTAACAAAAACAGTTCACATTAGAAATTATGACGGTTTGGTTCAGACTGCATATTTATTCCCTCAAAAGAAGAATGAAACAGCAAATGAGGGTATGACTTGCTTCTTTGGTATGAAATTGTGTCACTGTCTTGTGTTCATTTGTGCTCAGTTGGTGCTCTGTGTGTGATTAAATCCGTAAGAGATCAGTGTTCAAGTTTTGCACCGTCATACAATGTGTCATGATATATTGTTATCTCACCACCACTGCTAAAATGACAATCATTACCACTGCGGATACCACAGCTACTATTAAGGCTTGGTCACATCTCATTTGGCCCAAAAAAATGATCCTGGCTCCGGGTGATGAAAATGCTTATGTCGCAATACAGCATGAGGAAGTGCATTTCGAAATTTGGGGAAGTGAAATTTAGCTTAGCATAATTCTTAAAAGACATTAAAAGAAAAAAAATTATATGACTTCATGAATGAGCAGAATGTGGGCTGAGAGGTCAGTCCAACAACTATATGAAGTGACAGTGTAACACAATGTTGTATAGTTATGACAATAGATATACCGGGCCTTTGTAAGAAACAGATATGCACTAGGGATGGGCGATACCACACACATACCACATACTTTTTCTTGCATTTTCATCGATACCGATA
>NC_043980.1:11496553-11561553 GCF_902150065.1 Myripristis murdjan
TAGGTAAATGGTAAAATATATGTCTGTTGTTTACAGAACAATACTTAATAAGTCACATTAATTAAAAGGGATCATTAAATTTGTGAGAATCCATTTGTAAGTATGTAACAAATATGCTTAGTAATATCACCAATGACTGTATAAATGCAATCAATATGGAACAGCATCAGGGGATTACTGGGAATGACAGGAGCCAAGAGATGAGTGACAGCAGTGAAATAATCAGAGAGATGCAGAGGCATGACTGAACAGAACTAGCAAATATATTTATAGATCTTGTGAAATAATAAGAGCATGGTTATCAATACTTAGGCAAATACATTTCACAGTGAAATCAAATGGGCAAAATGCACTACAATAAAAAAAAATGTAAAGTGAGAGTCAGAGGATAGTGCAATACTACCAGCACAAAACACATCACACACCCTTCTAATTTTTAACCCCCATTCTGTCTCAGTAACAGCAGCAATAATAAATGGCATTACATTTCATCATACGCATTGTGTTTAAATATATGTCTACCCAGTATGTGCATTTACAATTCAGCATTAGATTTAGGGTTTGTGCAAAAGCTAGTGCCGTGTACTGTTGGTATTTGGGTTAGATTAAAGTTTAAACAGGAGGTGCGTTTCACTTTCTCAGCAATTTTGTCATCATCGCCTGGTGTCTACGAAACAGATCTGTTAATTTTTAATTGAGGAAAAAAATATTTAGAGGCATTTAAAAATGCATGAGAAAATAAGGGAGAAAATTTCAAGCCATTTTGGGAAGTCGGCGCACTTGCAAAATGAATCAGTTCTTTGACTGTTTGATTTCACCAAGTCTGGTTTTGTTTTAGACACAGAGGCAAAATGCAAACGGGGGACTCCCAGGTAGGAATTATGCTGACAAGGCAGTGACTACACATTTCAGTTTTCATTGTCACACCTATACATCTCAGTGTGCCAAATATTTTTTTATATATTTAGTGTTGGTGGTTATTTGTTAAAGGTTATAGGCCAGGGAATTCTGGTTCTAGACACAGTATGTTTTTGTTTTCTGTGTGTGTTCATATCTTTGCGTGTGTGTGTGTATACTGTAGTGTGCATGACAAATTATTCTGGGAAGATGCAAAAATCATTAAAAGAGGGTGATTCCCCAGAGAACCCCCACCCTGCACCCTCCACCAATTCTGTACCCAAGCCGAATCCCCAAAGTACTTCAAACAGTCTCTCTCTCTCTCTCTCTCTCTCTCTCTCTCTCTCTCTCTCTCTCTCTCTCTCTCCCTCTCTCTCTCTCTCCAAGCCATTTCAGGCAAGAGAGGAAAACTATTTTGGAATATATTTATGTTAATTTTCTACAGCTGGAGTCACAGGAATTACGATCAATAAGACGACATGAAAAACCTGATGGAGAACAAGTGGCCCCATCCTGAATTTAGGTGCCCCTGCCAACTGCCTTGCTAAAGAGTTTGACAGGCAAAGCACCGTGCCAGCTGGTCAGAGGAGGAAGAGTGGCCTCTTCCTCCTCTGGCCTCCTCTGTGGTGCAGACTGGTCACGGGGCGATTTGTTCCAGTTTAACAAAGATGATGCAGCTCGCCCTGTTCTGTTTACCCTAAAAGCTACAGTTAACCAAGACACACTTCCCTCTGTAATCTCAAATGGTATTAATCTGTTGATTCCGGCGGCGAAGTGGATTGGTTTTAAACTGGTTTGAACTGTAAGTTGTGCTGGTTTTCACCTGTAGTGCACTGGGTTTGGAGGCTTTATTTTGAAGCCGTTCTGCCCACTGGTTTGGTGAAGTGTTGGAGCGATGAGAGACCTGGTTGCCAACTGGTTGTGACAGGGAAAAAAAAAAAAAACTATTCTCGGATGTGGATTGGTTTTGGAGCTGGTGCCTGCTTTGCTGTCTAATGCGATCGTCCAGTCGTGCCATCTTGCATCCCCAGTGGAGTTGGATTGAATGCATTTCAAGACGGATGCAAAGTGGCCACAGCAAAATGACTCAAAATAGGCACAACAATGCTGGAAAAAAACAACAGATTCTGGCAAAATTTTGCATTCCAGCCAGGGCAGAGTATCAACAGCAGCTACAGCCAAATGGTGGTACCCACTGGTTAACAAATTCATTTTGTCTAATTTCTATTTATTATGAAGGTCTCCTGTTTACAAGTGAATTCTTAGATTAGATTTGGTAGTTATGGTGTCCAGTGAGCAAGAAGGCTAGAGCTCCCACCTTGCCAGCAATACTTAGGTAAAACTGTGTGTGTTTGCATATACAAAACTTATACTAATTATTTTGTGTAACATGATGTACTTCATCTTCAAAGAGCTATTCTATTCCATTCTATTCTATTCTATTCTATTCTATTCTATTCTATTCTATTCTATTCTATAATATTCTACTCTATTAGAGAAAAGAAATGCTGGCACAGAAAAAAGATTGATTGCCTATCTGGTAATCTGGCACAGTTTACTGACAGCTTAAAGAATGACATTTGGATAAATTGCGAGAGATGCCAGCGCAGACAGCTGGTAATGGAGCCTGGCATATTTTTGTAGAGTTTAAACAGCTTCACAGTGTGCGCTTCGGAAGTAAAGCTAATATTTTTTCCACCTGGGGTCTATTATACTGTTTCTTTTTTAAGTAGCTGGCATCAGGTCCTGACACGCATATATGTGTGCGTGTGCGATGTTATAAGTACAGAATAGCAGGTGACATTGAGCCATATTTGTGTCTGTGTGAAGGCGTATCGGGAAAAGCTACCACCATTAACAGCTGGGAAGGTCTTGAAGAAAAATGCCCGGGAAGCACTCCATTACAATAACACAATTGACACCGGATATCTAGTGGTGTAAAAGTGTTTTGCGTCGTACTTCTCTATGGCCTTCTGGGTCAAACTGAGAAGCCTCGGCTTACCGCCAGCACCACAGGACTCCTCTCCTTTAAATGCATGAATCGCATGTCCAAGCCAATTTAAGTGCATTTAAATGCATGACCCATTTAAATGCACATTACCACTCAACCGCTCCAAAGTACCTATCTTGAACATCCAGCAGGGGATTTTCAACTGAGGAATGAGTTTACAGGGAGTTATATGTGAAAGTATCAGCCGTTACAGGCAGAGGAGAAATTGGAGGAGTGAAAGGAAGCGGAGAAAAGAAACGACATGCAAAGTCAAGAGAAGAGAAAATAACAAGACGCAAAAGGTTTTAAGGAATTATTTGGGTCACAGTGAATGTGAAACGCAATTTCCAGTGTGGCCTCCGGCCCTCTTAACAGTCCTGTGGGTTTTTACATGCTGTTATCAGAAAATGTTTTTCTTATTCTCGTACCTTTGGTTGCCATTCACTTCCATTCAGGTTCAAACAAATTCAGACTCGCATTTATAAGATGGCAAACTACGTGTAACAATGTAATACATGGAGGAAATGCATACATCTAAGGTTGCCGCTTGGCCTTGCAAAATAAACATAAAGAGAAAAAAAAATAGCTTTGTTCATGTAAGGTTGAAACATCTCTGAAAGAACTGAACATCCCAAAATACTGGGACAAATATGTAGCCCAAAGAGCCACGTCAGATTCTGAAAAAAAAAAAAAAAAAAAAAATATCGAAATAAAAAATACCTCAAATGCTAACGCGACACAGACATTTCCTGAGGGAGAGACAGCTTTATGGAAAATGGGCTTAAAATTCACCATGGCTGGAATGATCCTACACAATTATTCTACATAATAACACACATCAATCTCGCTTACTTGCATTGTGCATAATCGCAGTAATTTAAATTCCTCATGGTGAATTTTTCGGCATCATTGCTTGTGAAATACAATTAACCTTGTCTGACCAAGCACTGGAGTCTGTTCTTCAGTTTTGTTTTCGCTTTTTTTTTTTTTTTTTTATTGTCCACTGAGTCTGAACTGTTCACCCTCTACAGCTCTACATGTAGTGTACCTTTAAAACATCTGGAACATTCAACAAAATAAAATAATAATAAAAAAAAAAACAGATTCACGCAACAAGCCACATATAATTATGCTCAACATGAAAATTTGTATAATTTATTATATATATTTTTACTGAAATAATCAGAAGCATATGGCACACCAATATTGCGCTTTTCCCATGAATAAGTAAATAATAAATCATACATTTATCATTTTGGTAACAATGACAGTACATGTGGTTGTGAATAGCTGTGTATGCTCCACATGTGCATATCCTGTGTTGTTCCCTGTACAATATGTCTAATTGAATATGAACACATGCTCCAAGACACAGGCAAACACACACACACATGCACACGTGTGCAAACACACACACACACACACACACACACACACACACAATATCATGTCTGTCATTGTTGTCTGAAAACCTAGTACAGATGCACACGTAGCATTGTAGTATTCATCAGCAGTGTGCCTGTGTGTATGTGTGTGTGAGAGAGAATGAATAGACAAGAGGAAGGGTCTTGACAGGCCTCTACATCATGCACTAAACAATCCTATTCTCACAACGTTCTCTGCTGATCTCTCATGCACACACACACACACACACACATAAAGAAATACAAGCACACTGAATAAAGAAATAGCAGCAACAGTATAGATAATGTCCCTAAACAGCTATGCTGGCGCCACTTCAGAAACTGTCTCTTTTTCACCTGAAATAATCTGTCTTATAGTCTTTCTGCATTCGCCTCATTATTTCCTCATTACTCCGCAGATCCCATTTTCCCCCTGCAACCAAAACTAACAAATTGCTGCCACACAATGCAGAATGTAATGTGGACTTTAGGACAATTATAGACAATTTACAATTGAGCTAGACTCCAAATACACACTCACACACAGACATGCATACACACGTTTCATAGTTACACCTTGTTTTTTTTATGCCTGAATGTTTTCAACTGCTGCATCCTGTTGTTTACTACTGTGCTTGTACTGATTGAATTCTTTATTTTTAAGTTGTAGTGCATGACTTTTTTCCTCAAAAATGAAATGCCTGTTCTGCCACTCTCAGTCATAGATGGTTAAAAAATCAATTTCGCAAAAGCTTTTACATTTACTGTTCTGAACGCCTGAAGTCTGGTTGGTCTCGCATTGATTGACAGGTGATCTCTTAATGAAGGACAAAAACAAAAGATGGATTGCTTCTTTAAGGAGTAATGTGTGAAAACATAAATAAGTAAAAACACTGCGGCTAATTGAGAATGTTTTTCTAAAAAAGTATTGCTTAATTACTTAGAAATGATGCCGATAACCACTGACAAACCACTGGCAAGCAAAGAGCCACACAACAGCCCAGTGCCTGACTGCCTTCTTTGTGCAGCACTCTCTGACTCACCTCAGTCATTTGGTTCTGGAGAGATCACTGCAGCACCCACATCTTGCCTTCTTCTTTATGAAGCAGGAAAAAAAAATATCAAGAGGGTCCATTGGAGACTGTAACTCATGGGTTTTAAAAAGCTCTTCTCGTAAATTTTGCTCGGGCCCAATACTCACAGAACCATCATGCTGACATGGCCTGGGGTCAGGACTGTCAAGTTCTTTGGCAAAGAACCTGACAGTCCTGACCCCAGGCCATGCAGCACTCACCACAGACCTTTTCCCTCTCCTAAGAATATCTGATACCAAAACCTTCTCTGTTGAAAGCCACCTTAGAAATTCTCAGATTCCCGCAATGAGAAGCAACACTGTGCTCCTGTTGCTCCTCGCACAGATGACCTAGGACATCTTCCACCATATGGTCACGCAGTTTGTTACCTCTAAGACAGGTGGATGCTAACTGAGGGTGTGTGTAAAGGTTTCAGCACCCTGCATCTCTCTTCTGCATATGGTTTGTCTCGCCACAATACACAGCCTGTTAGGTAGGGAATATGTTGGCCTGCAGCTGCAGGTTAGTGGTGGACTGGACCTTCCTGGGCAGGGTTCCCATCCCAGCAAGTTGCTCATGGAATTGTTGCAGAACGCACTCACCCCCTGACCCTGAGCACTGCATGCCAAACAAAAGTCAAACAGGTCAGCAGTCCCAGCTGGAGTAGACTGTTTTCCTTGCATTACCATTAACAGCCTCATACTACCGTGAGATTGAATCAATATTCATGCAGGCTCCCTACAAAACACTCTCAAAACTGTGACCAACAGCAAGGGAGAACCTGACTTACACACCATAGAGATGACCTGCAGGCCACAGGGACTTCTGCACCTGAAAACTTACAAAAGAGGACAGACACTGTGCGCCTTCCAATAACAGGTTTTTGACTGCCAGTGTACTGCAGCTTAGGGTGAAAATACCCATTTCTACACAATTGCAAAGTACACAGGGATATATTGGGCAGCCAGGGTTCTGGAAGCAAAAATCCTGCTCTTTTTCCCAAATGCAATGTTACATGACGGCCTGATTGAGCATTTCCAACACGTGGATGGGCATAAGACTCTCCCTTTTGAACCACCGGTACAAACACATCGCAATTCTGCTGAAATAATTCAGGCTCATGGATTTATAGCTTGG
Source organism: Myripristis murdjan (assembly GCF_902150065.1). Taxonomy (NCBI): domain Eukaryota; kingdom Metazoa; phylum Chordata; class Actinopteri; order Holocentriformes; family Holocentridae; genus Myripristis; species Myripristis murdjan. The sequence goes on from NC_043980.1 coordinate 11,503,054, forward strand.
AGACAACTTTATACAGACATGCTCGAAATCAAATATGAGCAATATAGTGTAGTGTTTTGTTCCTGCTAACAGCCACCGATCTGGAATACAATACAATACATTACACCATGGTCTGGGTGAATACTCTTTTCTGTTTGGCCGGCAGGTGTGCATTAAAACTGTGTATTGCACATAAAGTTCAGCTAAATTTGAATCACCATTCTTAACTCATCTGCTACCCAACTTGTGACCATAGCAACATTAAAGAGCACAGCTGTCAGAGCTTACTCATCATTAAGTGTGGCAAACACAGCTGAGTTATTGACTTGACAAACCAACAACCAAGGAGGAAAATACACAAATGAAATTTTTCATATTTTGTTTCCGCCTCTTTCCTTTAGATTTCTGGCAAATGACCACGGCATAAGCAGGATAATCGACTCGTAGGTGTGCGTTAAACCACTGAACACACCTACTCATTGATTATTCCTTACATATTGAATGCAACCATATTTTTTGGTAGCTTTAGCCGGTGTCTTCACCATAGCAACGGTCAATGAGTTTCATGGTTGCTGCAATATTCAGTGATATTTGACACACCAAACTAAGAGAAAAAGGTGAGTTCTCTGAAATTAAAAACATTTAGACCTGATGGCTATAACATAAACCTTCAGTATTATTTATCTATTGTTCAGTGTTGAGTAATATAGCAGTTAACATTACAAGTAAAATTCCAAATAGCAAAAAATAATAGGGAAAATACTTTATGGACCTCCACGTTGGGTTGAATCGAGATCAACTGGAGTATTTGTAGATTCTTTCAAGAATCTATAAATGATCTCCATTCACCCCTACCCATGACCTGGGTGACTGATGCTGCGTTCCAGGACACCTGTAACTGGTGATTTACTGGTTAAAAGTGGGCGGGGCTATAGCCAAACCTGTGAATTCACGCCTGTGAACTCGATTGTGCTCAACGGACTCCAACTTCCTCGTTCGACGTCACGCAGTTTATGTTTTGTACACAAGAATGGCGGCCCAACTGGAGACGGTTGTTCTTATCGGTTATGCCTGGGACGGTTTGAAGTCGTGACTCGTGACTTTGAAGTCGTGATTCACAGGTACAATTCCCCGCTGGAACACAGCATTGGAGTCCGTTGAGCACAATCGAGTTCACAGGTGAATTCACAGGTTTGGCTATAGCCCCGCCCACTTTTAACCAGTACATCACCAGTTACGGGTGTCCTGGAACGCAGCATGAGAACCCACACAGACACTTTCCGGACCTGTGACTCCGCCCAACTGTGCATTTCCATACACGCCCCCTTGGGTGCGTTTGAGCTGCACAACCTCAAGGGCAAACTCGGGCTCGGATTCCTATATTTGTCTTCCGTGTAGTTGGGTCATTGCATTAATGGGGCAGCCAGGACAGGCAGGGTGACTCGGTCTCACTATCAAGGGTTGTCCACTTTGGAGGACAGGTGCAGAGGAGAGGCTCTCACACACCCACGAGCCACATAATCGAACGAACAGACTGACGCGTCCAAATGCAGAGCGGCCGGGGGGGGCTCCCTTAAAGACACTCACAATGGCCATAGTCTGTTTAAAACGCTAAATAAATGTGACCCTCTCTCTCCCCCTGTGATCCTACGGCACCCAGTCACTCTCTCTTTCGCTTCTTTAACTGACAGCACAATTTAGAAAGCAAATAACGTCTCAAATATTTACCCACCCATCCATCTGTCCCTCCTTGCCTCCCTCCCGCCTCCCTCTCCCCTCAGCAGCCTCTTTAATTGTAAAATCTCCGAGTTGGGAAGTGGGAACACACACCTGCTTTTTTTTTCACGGCTGTGTTAAATTCATGATAGCGACTTGTTTACAGGCATGTAAAAGCAGCGTTCATCGATCCGTCTGCATGCTCCTGCCCGGCCTTCCCTCGGCTCTCAGCTACGTTGTGAAATAGTCTTTACGGGGAGACGCTGGCCAACACACACACACTTACACATGTGAACGGCGAGCAAACGACACTTTATGATAATCCTGCTGAAAGTCACAGGGGGTTGTATTACTAGCTGGTTAGCATATAAATTGTCTGTTTCTCAGTACACATGTGCATGTGAGTGTGCGTGTATGTGTTTGTACATATGTGTGTGTCACTAACAGCATTGGGTACCCAGCCAGGGCTATGGCAAGATGTGACACCTGCATCTATTGTGCAGAGTCCACAGTTGTGTTGCTTGTGTAACTCAATCAGTACCCCATTGAAATGATTTCGATGTGTGTGTGTGTGTGTGTGTGTGTCCATGTGGGTTCCATGCACCTGCATAACTCACACCTTGAATAACCAGTTTAATTGTTTTCATCCATTCCACTTTATCCCAGGATAGAGAAAACTAATCCTGGTTTATCAGAGGGATGTTTTTGTTTTTCGGTAATATTCTCATTGTCTCTGCACTCTCAGCACCACTAGGATGATTAGTTGTGATTATTTACTCTCTACCTTAATTTATGTATTCTATGTTTCCCTCCTATTTTGCTTCACAATAATCTCATTTTTCTTATTATTTTCCCTCCTGCCACTACTTTTTTTGCTGTTCCTTCCTTTCTTTTTTCTCATTATGTCTCTCCCTTTCTGTTTCTTCCCGCTTTGCTCTCTGCTTTTCCTCATTTCTGACAAACTTCCTCTGTCATTGTTTCTTTCCTCCTGTTTGAATTCCCCTCTGTCTCACGTCTTTCCTCTCTTGTTTTATATCAAAATCTGTGTAAAAGCGACTGCTGTGAGTCATTCTTTTCTCTGATTATTGTATCAGTTAAAGTTTCAGTATTAAAACTCCAGACAGATTATTTATGTAAGGACTGTTTAGACTCAGACAAATGTGCATGTAATTCAGTGGCTGAGTCGACACTTCTGCATGCTTATAAATTTTTGAGCCTAAATGATCCTCACTTACATAGGTCTCCCTCTGCAATTTGGATTTCTTCAACTTTAACTAAAAAACGGTGCAATGTTCTACCAATCTGATGTGTTTACCTGTGTGAGTTTTGTAAGGCAGAAATGACTTCTTTTTAGGTTCTTTTTAGGTACAGTCATAAAAATGAAACATTCACAGCTTTTCAGTGGGATAACAAGATTTGTCCCATGTGGTCAGTTCTCCCAGTTCTCCCAATATGCAAAACACTGGCAAAATAGAGAAAACAATGCAAAGTCGACAAAAAACAATGCAGCCTAAATTAATGCTGAAGGCATCATGAATCATTTGATACCTGTATATGGAAAGGTTGGAGGGATGGTGTGCCCCGTTAATGCATTAGGACAAATAAATGAACAGACAGAGCACAGCGCAGTGAAACAAACTCTCTAATTATAGTATTAAGATAAAATACTAATGAGTACTTGGGGGATTTTGCATAAAATCAACATGATGACTAATTCAACAAAGTTAGTATGAACTACATTAGTCAATATTATAAGGCCATATAATGAGCTGGGTTTTTTTGTTTGTTTGTTTTTTGGTGTTTTTTTTTTTTTGTCTTTACAACATTTCAAGAAGCCATAGATAGATCTCGGCATTCTTTGTGAATGTGTCAGTGTCCATGTTGTTGTTGGTTGTCATTCCATCATTAAATGCCACGCGTGCTGCTCCTGCTGAGGCTTACAGCTGTGCTGTGACTCGGACTGTGACTGATTCTCATCCAGACACAGACACAGCTCACTGCAAACGCTGCATTATAGCATTTCAGCACTTTGATAACAAAGCCATTGGCATTTTGACATTGTGGCCCCACACTGAGACAGAGCCTTTTTAGACCGGCCAAATGATGTTGTGTCTGCTGGCTTTTTTTTTTTTTTTTTTACTCACGAAGGCGGCTGTTTTACAGACGTCTCAATATGTTTGAAGCCTGTGTCATATCCAGTGTTGTTCTGTTATCCTGTACACCAGGGGTTCTCAGATGCTTTCATGTCACGGACCAGACAAACAAACATTAGGCTACAGCCCCATATTGGATATGAGTCAGGGAACTACTTGGGAGGATTTATGTTGTTGCTGATTTGGCATTGGATTATATAGTTGTCCCCCATATTGGCACCACATTATCATAGTTTAGTTTGTTCCAAAAGAATTTCTTATTGTTACTTACAAGACGTATGACACAAGATTTCTAAAGTACGCTAAGTTTCTAAAAACATTACACTGTGTTTTCTTGGTGTGTTGAGCAGCAAAATGCCTGCTGTGCTTTTGTCCAGACAAATGCTCACATTTTCAGACATCTCAGCCCTTTTCTTTCTTGCAACGTTGTCATCCAATATTCACTCTGTGGCTCCAGCGAGTTAATTATGTATGCTTTTTCTTTGGCAGCCACTGTCGTAGTATTCATACATGAATTCATTTTAAATGTACAGTACATTAAACAGCACAGTGATTTTCCCCACTGACGCCCATACAGTTTTGTCAGTGTATAAAATGTATCAGTGATTTGGCTTTGGCTGGTCCCATGGTTCATTTTCTGCATATGGTAGACAGCATGTGCTGCCAATTACAATGAAAAACACCATCAAAATTACAGATCCGGTGTTTTTGCAGGACAGCAACAATACACAGGGAATAGGTTGTCTCAGAATTTTAACAAAACATTTCATCAGTGAACTAGATACAGGCATGCAAGTGTCATTTCAAAGTTTTAGCTGTTCTGGCTGTTTTTTTTTGTTTTGTTTTTTTTTCCCTGACTTTGTCAGTGTTTGAAAAGACGGAACTGGAGTATGACATTTCAGCATGTTAACACATCACTTTACATCATGTCACTCCATTCAGAGAGGTCCCTTAAGAGAGATCTGAGTGTTTATCTGCATGACTTTCTGTCCTGTTCAAACAGAAACCCATCCAGATGAAGAGATCAATATTTTATCATACCACTGTCATATCAAGAATGTGCTGTTTTGTGCAATTCTTCGGAGAGTTCCCAATGCAAGAAAAAAGCAGCAGCTGCCCATATTCTTCACTCTTCATGTAAAATAGATTTCAACATTTCATCATTTTGTCTCTCTCTTCATGTAAAATGGATGCAGATGTACATTTTAAATGACCATTGTTAAATGTCCTATATAAGGCCCCTATGAGCAGGTATACACATGTCTTTAGAAATATCAGCAATGCATACAAAGTTTGCCATGATTTACTATCTCTTGATCACATGAAGTGCATTTTGATTTTTACTTTCAACTTCTGTTGCCTGATTTTGTGCAAAAATCCTATTAATAATGAACATATCTAAGATGTAAGCAAACTTTGCAGCTGCAACTTTTGGTGTATTTCTGTTCATATGCAAATCACTGAAACATGCATATAAGCCTCTGGATGTTACATAATACATCAGAAGGTACTTTAGCATTGGCTTATCCACTGCAAAATGTGACTTCAGTGATGCAGCTGTGGAAAAGCAAATGTAAGAAACTGAAAATGACAAGTAGTCTTTCTCTTCCCTTCCTTTTAAAGTAAAACTGTGCCACTTTGCACATTTGTTGCATCAAGTGACAGTGAAAAAAATCATGTTAAAATCGTGCAACATGACATTAAATCATCTTTGGGGTCTCTGTAGCAGGTTCACCTGGTGTTGGTAGATCTAGCTTTCTATCAACAGACTGTTGGCTTGCTGATGTTTAGTTAGTGGTTTTGTACTTAAAATGGTTACTTCCAGTGCACTGACATTCCCACCAGTGATCATACCAAACAGCTGAAATGTGTCTGGGACTCACAAATTGGGTGACTCTTAAGGATCTCAGTAAGTGAGTATGGAGCACTTTCTCTGTTGCAGCCAGCCCCAGTTTGTTACTTAAACTGATGGGTGCATTTTTGTATAAAACATTGTCTATTGCACATTTAATGGGCTGCAAAGCCAGAGTGCTAGAGAACCATGGCTGCACGATGTACTGTGTTCAAAATTTGGAGGATTGGAGGATACAGGGTGTCTCTGGCTAATATCTGCTGAGAAACAAAACACCAGCACTGGTATTACTTATATAGTACTATAGTGAGAGAAAGACAGATGAAACAAGACAGACAGGGTGAGACAGGGAGACAGAAAGTCAGACAGGCAGTGATACCGAGGACCATCCTATTAAAACTGAATCTCACAAGCAGAGCCAGAAGAGAGCAGAGAAACAAAACAGTACCTGCTGGAAATCAAACGATAAACATGATCAATGTTCTTCCAAGCTCTCCATTTCGAAAGCATCATTAATAAATCTCATTAATTGGGCTCTTCATCTTACGCAGCATTTTAAGCTAATTTTTTATGTTGTCTAAGCCATTTGTATATGTGCTCAAGATCAAAAAGTATAAGGCATCCAGTTCACATTATGCATGCACTCCTACACAAACAGCAACTCCAACTTAGTTTGTCAGTATTAAGTTGGTCTTTGGCACAGCATCAGTGGGTTTCAAGTTAACCTACGACCAAGCCTGCCCCTGCTCATCTGATTTAAAAACAATAAATAGTGAGAACATCATAAAAAGAAGACAACAGCACTCTAGTTTCCAACAGATTTCAGAGCATTATTTAAGTCAGTGGCAGTGGAAGCCACCTGGTTTGAAGCATGGAATTGTGAACAGAAAGTGTGGTTCGAAACCCCCGAAAAGCTGGGAAAAATGTAAGTGGGGGAAATGAAGGAGTGATGCTCCTCCCTTCTTCAACAACTGCTGTCAAAGTGCCTTGAGCAAGGCACTTAAATCCTTCCAAAAGCTCCAGTGGAGCTACTCAGTAGCTGTCTTTCCACTGTCATGCCACTGAGAGTTAGGGCCATCTTCGCACCAGATGGTGGTAATGACCCAGTCGCAAGAGCAAAAACCTTCCCCATCTCCACTGTCGTGTTGATAGCCCCACGGTCTCAACCCATCCATGCACGCGAGTGGGAAGTAGGAAGCGAGTGGTTAAAGTCTGCACACCCAGCATCAAATAACCACTGCAGGAGTACAAACCACAGGATTTTCTTTCCCTTTGGACGCCACTTTGTGTGTTGTGTGCTCTAACTGCCTTGTACTGAGACCTCGGTTTCTTCAGTTTTTGGCAGACCTGTCCCATTGTGTGTTGGATTCCCACCACTGCCAACTCTTTCACTATATATCACATAATGTGATATATAGTTTGTGATATATAGTCTTTCCACTGTCGCGCCAAACATGACAGTGGAAAGACGGCTAATGGCCAGCACACTGTGGCTACACAGGGCAGCTCCCAGCATAGTCAGAAAAGAGGAGGCATGCTCAGTCAGCATTTCCTAGAGAACCTAAAGTTTAAAAAACTAGAATCTTGAACTTTACACAAAAAAAAAAAAAAAAACATTATCCAAGACACACTCAAGAGATGAAATTGGAGCCGATTGGAGACCAGGACTAGTTCTACAGCTGTATCATTAAAACTTTCAGGACCCGTATCAGCACCCCCTCTCACCCCCTCCACCCCACCCCACCCCAGAGTGTCCTGAGCAATTACAGGAACCTATTATTTCACGCCTATGCAGTGTAAAGTGGCAAGTGCTTAAACTAGACTTTTTGGGACCCCCTCCAGCTTTTCATTACTGCCTCTCTCGCTTCTAATGGGTACCCAGGGAGCTTTACCCATCTGCATTCAGCAGCCAAAAAAAAAAAAAAAAAAAAAAACAGTCAGACAGTGAGCTTAACTTTGTCAGTGTCTGCAGCTCACTTGAGCAGTGTAATATGCATTCGACTGTGACAGATCATTACAAAGCAGAGGGACACTGCAAGCTTGTGATCATGGCTCTTTGGGTCTTTGGCCTCTGCTGTTAAGCTATGTTAAAACTAGAATGTACCCCCCCCTAAAAATTTGCTCAGCAAAATCGGCTTCAGCTATTGAGTATGTCAATTCTAATTTTTGTTGTTCTGCTGTTTATTTATGTATTTATTTAGTTGCCCTTTTTTTCAAATTCATAGTCATTCTGGCAAGCAGAAAACACATTAGCACAAGTTTTAACACTGATAGACTGTGGAAATAACAAATTATGATAAATCATAATCAAATTCAGCATAGTCACACGAGAAATATTTGTGCATTGAAAATCTACAAAATTCATTAAGACAGCTGCATAAAGATTTTAATTGCCGGCAAATTAGAATTACCGCGTGGCTTTGTCGGGAAAATGAGACGGTGCACTGCTATGTCTGGTTTAATGAGTGTGTTAAGGAAATGTAAAGAAATAAATTGTGAAGGAGTTTGGACCTGTGATGCCCCTGGATTTCTTTTTTTCTTACAGTGATGCTATTGAAGTACTATAGAAATAATAACAGAAATATTCCAGGTGTTTCTCTCGCTCTGTCTGCATTCACACGTTACTGTTTGTCAGTGTGATCATGAAGCGGCATTCTTGGCAGAAACAGGCTACATTTGATCTATTTTCTTATTGTTCTGAAATCCCTATTAAAAAAAAAAAAGAGAGAGAGAAGACAAACACTCTCAAACTTCTCAGTCAACTGCGCGGGGTCTATGAGCCTCAGCTAAAATATTGATTTCAGTAAAGCAGATAAGCCCACAAAGCCCACTGTTCCCCCACAACATGCGCCGTTACCTACAGAACGACACACAAGTCTGCAGGAGCAAATATGCAAATGTAATCTGAAGTACATGATTGAAATGTAAATGTAAACATGGAAGTAACTGTGGCTGAGATGGTCTGGGTTTATTTCAAGGTTACATTTTGGGTCAGAAATAAGGCATGTGTGATAAAACTGCAGTTCACACACACACACATGCACACACACACACACACGCTTATCTTCCAGTGTTTAATTAGTGTGTGATTGAGACAGGAGGCAATTTCATTATCTGCTGTCTGCTATTATAATCAGAATGACAGTAGGAGCCATCTTAACCCTGACACTCATGCACATGCACAAACACAAACACGCATGCACACGCTCGCACACATAAACAAACGCGCAAGTGCATATACACTCAGAAACATGCGTACTCATACACACGTACATCGGGTACAATCACCCACTGCCCTGCAGAGTCAAGTGCATACACAGGTACACCAGCTAGTGGATACAGAAACGTACACACACACACACACACACACACACACACACACACACACACACACATATGCACAGACACACTCACACAAATACACACACAGTGATTTATGATGTGCCTTCCTCCTCTTGCCACCTGGATTAAAATTTGATCCTCTGCATGAGTGTGTGTGTGTGTGTGTGTGTGTTTGTGTGTGTGTGTGTGTGTGTCCTAATCAGTGTAGCCCCATAAACCTCTCAATGTCTCAGTGGGTGTATTCTAACACCAGATGTACTCCCCTCTTTCCTATCCCATCAACCATTCTGTCCCTCCCCCAGTGAACTCTGGGATATTACCAGTGGATGTTTTGTTGGAATTTAATAAGGAGGATAGGGAGGAGGTTAATTATCATTTCCTTGCACACTTCGTCTTCTAAAGTCTGGAGTTAACAAGGAACTGCCTGACATTTTTTTTTTTTTTTACATTAAGAGGGATACTATTCCCCTAGACACCCCTTGCCCCAAATCACTCACTACAGTGGATACAAGCTGTTTTACTCAGAGAGCTTTTAGCCCCAAGTTAGGATTTTCATTCAGCATGGCAAAAACACTTTCAGCTTAGGGAAAATTTGGCCCAAATTAGCCTCCACTACTGTTAAATGAGGACATGTACTCTGGTTTTCCCTTTTAGCAGCCATACAGTACATGCATCACCACATTAATGGTGTAGTGCACCTCCCTGGTTAAATAAAATATAAATAAATAAAGAGTCAGACTGGTGTAATTAGACATTATCTCAGAGTAGTGTTATTATTTATTTATTTATTTAGAGAGGACAGTGCACATTCTCAGAGTAGTGTTATGTTTCCATGATTTTTTTTTCCTATCACGAAAAGGATGTTGCTGCTTGTCTTGCCTACACCTTTTTTTGTTTGTTGTTGTTGTTCTTCCTCCTCTGTGGCTTAATGGAGGAGGATAAACATCTCTGAAGTGCCTCTTCCATCAGTCTTTTATTCCTTCCACCATCTGTGAATTGGCTATGAAAGCTTTAGTTCTGTTTGTGCTGGAAGACAGCATCCTCTAACCATTCTGTGCCATAAAGCAGCCCTTTGTGCTGTAAAGTAATGCAGAGTAATGCAAAGATGATCATATTATACCAGAATATATCAGGACGGACCAGAACAAAACATGCAAGAGGAGATCAAACTCACTTTGAGGGCCGTCCAGTGGATCCTCAGCAAATTCAGAAATAGTTTAAATAAATTATAATTTAATTCACTAAAAATTGTTACCAGACCAAAAAAAAAATCTGCCTAATAAGTTTGACATTATGTTTTAATCACACTACTTTGTATTTGGTAATGTTAAAATATGACTTAATAAATCAAAATATCTTTTCATATCAGTGTCATATAGAAAAATCATTTCTAGTGTGAGTCCTCCAGCTTAATGAAAGTCAACTAAGTCTGGAACATGAGAAAGTTTGAAAAGGCCAGTAATAAGCTGTAATGTAATGTAAGCTATGCAATATCACACTGAATTATACAGTTCTAGACAGCTCTGTATAAGCCAAAATGCCAATGATTTTCAAGCTGTAGGTCCTGATCCACAACATGGACACATTTTTTAAAAACGAGAGCAGCTGATGTGCTTTCCCAAAAAGAAAAAAAAAAAAAAAAAAAAAAAAAAAAAAAGATAACTCTCCAAAAACAAAAGGCACAACATAGAAAGCAGGATGATTCATATCGGTATGTCTTTGTAGAAAACGCTGGCATGTGGTTGGTTTCATTCATTGGACTCACTTGAAAGTTAAATGACACGTAACGTCCAACAAATACTAATAATTTTTTGATCAAAAGGCTCATACTGAATATACTGAATGTAAGACAATGTTTCACAAATGCAGGCCAAGTATAGAGTTCACCATAATGTTGGATATAAATGCTTCGATAGCTTTTGATTACTTTTTTGGACAACTTTATTTTACCTCACAAAACAGAAAAACAGTAGACTGGACTAAGACACAGGGCTCTAGTTTCCCGGCGCAGCGCGGGGTGGCGCAGTGAGGCGAACCCCGCGCAGAGCTAGTTTCGACCGGCGAAGCGGCAGAGGCGGACAGTGTCCAAGTTTCGCAGGCGGAGGTTCGCCGAGATGGGAGTGGTGGCGCAGCGGGGGGAGGTGCCGACAGATTCGGCTTGGCGCAGTGACAGTTTCGTGCCAAAAGGCTTCGCCGAGGTGCGCCAAAAGCTCGCCATCTGAAACCACGTCTACTTTCAGCGCAAGGCGGCGCGGAGCCGGCGCAGTGGAAGTTTGGCTGCCTGGCGCACATCACCAAAACCTCACAGTCAGCACAAACGGTGCCAATCTCCTTTGATCTGACATCAGCTGTGACGGGACAGTTGATATGGAGATATATGTATGTGCTGATTGTGATCGTAGCATTGAATAGTGTTTTTTTCGGTATTTATTGCATTGTTCATGTGTCTGACATCCCGGAAGCCTGCCTGTGAGGTTTTGGTGACGCGTCCGCACTGCTCGCCGGTCTCCGCTCCGCGCCTGTCTCCTGAGCTCCGCTCCGCCTGCGGCAGTAGACCTCCATGTCAGCTGTGTAAGCTTTCATTACGCCTTCGCGCAGCGCATTTTAAAGGCAAGGACAGGGGCTCATTTGATTGGTTAAATGTGAATCGGCTGTGTCAAACCCACTCCACGCCTTCTCTCCTCCCTTGCGCCGGTAGGAGGGACGGCGGAGTACTTGCACCACCGAGAACGGCGTGCCAAACTTGGAAAATCCGCCTGGCCACACCCAGTTGGCGAAGCGCATCTGCGCTACGCCCCCGCCTCGCCTGGTCTGCGAAACTAGAGCCCACAGTCTGGCCACAGATACATATATATATATATATATATATATATATATATATATATATATATATATATCTTTTTTTTTTTTTCTTTTTTTCACACAAAGCACAGGCCTTGGTAATCATGTTCCTTTTTCTTTACCTCCTCTGTATCACACCATCATCTTCCCACTCCCTCTCTATGGACCCCATCTTCCTCTCCATCCTTGCCCTGCACTCAGCTCGTCCTCTTATTTTCCGTTCTTGTATTATTTACCAACACCAAATATAATCAATATCTCCTAGAGCACAAATGAGTACAAGCTGAGCACATGTAGTAAGTATGTGAACCCCCCCCCCACACACACACACACACACACACAGCACATATATGTCCTCTCCATTTAGGTCTCTTTTTTCTGTGTTCAATAAGAATATTGTTGTAGGTAGCACCCATTATGCCTGGGGATGCCATAGAAACCAGTATACACTCAAACCCAGAATATATTATCGCTCCAGCTCATTTCCTACACACCAGAAACACACACACACACACACACACACACACACACACACACATACAGACACACACACTCTCAACCAGGCCATGGTTATTTTCTCCTCATTGCGTGACAATTGAGCCTGAATGCTGAATTCGTTGGACTAGCTAGCCGGTCTATCTGTTTATTATCTGGCATGATTGGTTCAGAGAACTGTGAAATTTTGCTCAGAACTGCAAAGTGAGGAGTTAACTCACCTAAACAGATATGTTTTTTTTTTATTATTATTTCGGAATTGAAAATGTGACACTGCAAAATAAATAAATAAATACATAGATACTAATAAAGAACAGCTTGAAGGAAGATCCAAACATAGTTATAATTTATTTTCCTCTTTTTTTGGGTTACTTTGGATTCAAACATACATCACACTGGAGGCAGGAAAACACCCTAGACGGACAGAGAATGACCTCCACTTCCGCTAAGACCTTTGGGCAATTTTGGAATGTGCATTTTGAGGAATCCCACGAGAAAAAAGACAAACTCCACACAGGACGGGAGTCAAACCTAGGACGTCCTAGCCGCTGTGTCGCCATGTAAGAGCCAAATGATTTGTTCCGATGCCAGATGTAGAGCCATTGTTGCCGTCAATAAGAAGAGTGTTGAGAGAGGAGGATCAATTTGAAACTCTCCCAAGCAGCCCCAGCTGACGTTAAATGGGTGTCAGACTGCACATCCTGACAGCAAAGAGACAGCAAAGGCAACATGCAAATCAGATTCACACCACCGAATCACCGGTCTGCAAGGACCTACGAGGCTGCATGTTGCCCAGACTGGGTGAGTGCCAGTGCTGGAGAGAATACTGGAAATTGCCACTTGAGTAAATGTGGTGTTACTTTGCTGATATTTTATTCAAGTAGAAGTACCTCTGTAAAAATCCCCTAAAGCAAAAATAAAAAATAACTCATTTATAATGTACTCAGAGTAAAAAGCTACTGTGGTGCTTTTTAGAAACAATATATTTAATAAACACGGTCTGTCTTTTCTTGTCCTACAAAGCTCTTCCCCCCATTATTTCTCATTATTTTCCTGTGTTATTGTCATTTTGTACCATTGTGGACTTCTCACTTTATGTTTTATGTTTGTTTTCACTCCAAAATGCGCAATAAATTGAAAAGAAAAACAGAGATACAGTACAAAGCTCAGACTGTGATGCTTTTTAATTGGAAATGTGGAAATTACAGGAAAAAAGCAAACCAGTGAAGTGAAGCCACATTCCGTTTCTCATCTCTGCTGACTGACCGCTCAGTGTGAAAGTCTGTAATTTGTTAATTTTTGATGGTCCAGTTTCTGATGCTAAATTTGTACTCTATCATCGACGTGATAAGACACCAGAGAGGCTAAGTGTAGGACTTCAGCAAAAAAAAAAAAAAAAAAAATACTGACTGGTTAAATGGCATTAGTTACATCCTCCCCTGGCAAGTGCAGAGCCAATGTAGAAACACTGAAGATATTAGGCTGGGAAAATAAAACGCCTCTTTCTCTCTTTCTCCATTTCTCTCTTTCTCCTTCTCGTCCTCTCTCTTTAACCACCAGTGGAGAAAAAGGCTAAGCAGCGTCATCATCCAGACAGGCAGAGGAGCGGCTCTGGGCTAAACAGCTGGTCCCGCTGCCTGGTCCTGGTCTCCTATTTAAACATTAAATACGCACACAGGAGCCCGATTACACTGATGGAGACCGTGGGATATAGGGATGTATATAGCGGAGGCAATATGGAGCCTCTGGGTGTGTGTATGTTTGAGTCAATGAAAATACGTTGGTGATCTATAATGTGTTGTGCTTGTGTCCTGTGTGTGTGTGTGTGTGTGTGTGTGTGTGGACATTAGTAACATTAATAAGGGTCCTTGTGTTGCTCTGGGCCCAGTGTTTAGTGCCGCTGAAAACCCAGCACAGTCTATACAGTAATGGATTACTGCTGGGCCTGCCAGGGTGTATGCATGTATGTATGTGATGCCAAAATGCATAATTTGGCAAACACACGTGCATCCACATGGAAGGCAGGCACCCGGACATTGTGGTGGGAAACAGCATGGCCAACGCAACAGCTTGGAAAACACACACACACACACACACATGCAAAAACACACGGAGAATTGAGAGTTAATACAAAATTTGGAAAGACAGCTTGCTGTCTGTGTCCTATTTATATACACAGATGCTCAGGATTGTGGCTTTGTATAGAAACACAAGCACACACACACACACGCACATACACATACACAGGCACACACACACACACACATACAACTAAATGCAAGGAACCACACACACTTGTAGACACACAAAGACAAGTATCTGCTGAAAGAAAGACTGACTGAATGCTCTTATACTTAAGTATGTGCATGCACACGCACACACGCACATACACACATACACACACACACACACACACACACACATGCACCATCTGTGTTAGGCCCCTAACCAGCTCTTAAGTATCTGTGTCTTTCAAGGAACACAACCCATTAGTTTCTGGAGAGGCACAGCTTTACTCTGTGTGTGTGTGTGTGTGTGTGTGTGTGTGTGTGTGTGTGTGTCTGTCTGTGTGGTGAAAGAGAACAAGCAAGAGAGAGCATTAGCACTGTGTAACGGCGATAATGGCATTGTGTTAAAGCCATAACGGCGTCTCGGTTGCCTACCCAGTCATGCTATGTGCCAGCCGCTGTTGGAAACTGTATTTGGTTATGGGACACAGAGAGAGGCCATTACCGAATCCCCTTAGTCAAATATGGACAAGAAGCAGCACAGCAGAATGGCAGCAAATGGCCCCAAGGCTCAGTTTATTGTTCCAGTCACATTCAGGAACTGGTCAGACATAGGCTGAAGCTTGAAAACAACTGAGAGACACAGACAGAAAATAGAGAAGAAGAGGAAAAGAGAGACAGAGAGTCCATATTTGCACGTCCCTATGCAAGTGGAGACATGGATCATGCACATTTCAGGCTTAAGTTTAAGTTCCCACAGATCACCTGTCAATTTAACAGTATGGTTGGTACTCTGACATCTTTTTCCTTAGGTTTTCTGTTGACACTGTTTATGTTTATGCAAAGTGGCCCATTTCAGCCATGGTGGCCTCCACTAGGTTCAAGGTTCAAGGAGTCTTTATTGTCCCCATGGGGCAAATCGCTCTGCAGCCAGCAGTAACAAAAACTATCAACAGCAATCACAGAATAACAACCACATATAGCACAGAAGACGCCAGAAGACTACTCTTGCTAACTACCCAGTTCTTCTTTTATTTATTGCAAATGAACCAGAAATGTAAAATGCCCCACTTCCTTTGCACCAGTGCAGCTGACTCAATAGGCAGTGAAAAGTGTCTTCGGGCCAATGAAACAAAATGTGAACAAAGCCAGTAGTGGGGCAACAGAGGTGCAGCTGCAGGGGCTTCAAACTGTGCCCGGGCCTAACAAGTCCTGGCACATGCAGACCTGAGCCACAATCCACTCCACTGTGCTGAGCCTTTTACACAGCCACTCTTACAACTTAGACTTACTTAACTGCACTTCTTAATCACTATCAAATGGCAACCTTGTCAGATAGTTCTTCTTTAACCTGTTCCCTGCCCTTGAATGAGTACAAAACAAGCAAAAAAAAAAAAAATAAATAAGCCAAGACATGAACAAATAATCAAAAAAGAAGGCACTATGAAGATCGCAGACCTCCGCCAAGGTTATAGTGAGAAGTTGCGGCTCTGTTTGCCTTGATACACACCCCCTTTGTGTGTGTGTGTCTGTGTGTCTACCTAGTTGAGGAGCACCATGAGGATCATAGAGACCCCCTGCCGCCCTGTAGTATTCCTTTAATATTCATTTTTTTATTTCTATGATCACTCAGTGTGCTGCTGAAAATACATCCCAAACCAAGCCACCTCTATGATAAAATATTTTGAGGAGACGTGACTAAAGATATAGCCTAGTTTTTACAACCTTTGTTTGCTGCCCTCAATCGATCCCCCCTGTTAAAAAAAATACTAAATCCCCTACTGTCCATGACCAACCTCAGATGCATTTTGAAACTACGGGATCTGTTAAGCCCCATGCATTGTCACACCCCCTTTCAGCCTAATTTGTCTGAAAAGCTAATCACTTCTTGGCTGGCCCGTTACCAAACCTCCCCACCAAGTTTTGTGCAAATCCCTCCAGTATTTTATGTTAAACTGCTGAAATACTGATGGATGTACAGATGGACTGGGGCGAAAACACAACCCCCTGCCAGAGGTTTCCCCTCCTTCGAGGATATAATCACTAAAGCTATTTTAATGGGGAAAAATCAAGCAACAAATCAGTCAGTTATTATCGCTTATGCCTGGTGTTTTGATCTCCAAGAAAGAGCAGGTGGTCATTGATAGTCCTTTGCAGATGGTAACTGGTAGGGTTTCAAGTTGTTGTTTTTTTTTTTTTTCCCTTTTGTGCACAGCAGCTAGAGCCCACACTAAACTCACCAGCCAACCCAAACAGCTCCCAAAAAATGAATAAATGCATGGTGCTAACATACAAGCAGTTGGAGCAGTGGGTGGACATTCTGCTAATCTCTATTGCTTTGTCCCTCGGTCTTATCAACACACGCACACGCAAACACACAAGTAACAAAAACAGACAGGCCAATCCAGCAACGGGGAGTGAGAAATATTAGCTTTGTGGTCCCCGTCCTTTTGTGGAGTCAATATATGTTGTGCCCTGCCTCCAGTCTGGGGACACATTTGTCATGTGTTGGCTCTAACTTTGTCAAACAACATCATCTTTCTTTTCTGTGCTCCTTTTTAAAACCTACAGATCCCAAGAAGAGTGTGTGCCTATGTGTGTGTGTGTGTGTGTTTAAATTCGATGTTGTTTTGCTCACATAATAGAAAGAGCAGTTGCTGTGAGAGACATTTTCAGTACTTTATCAGGTATAGGGGACAGGATTATGTCCCCCAAATGTGTGTGTGTGTGTGTGTGTGTGTGTGTGTGTTTGTGTGTGTATGTGTGTGTGCAAACCAACCTAAACAGCAAGGCACCAGACAGACACATTGCAATCACCACACTGACCCACAGAGTTTGACAAACCGAGGTTCAGACAGAGAGACACGAGAGCAGATGAAGAGTGAGATCAAAACGTGTTGACATTTGCAGACGGATCTGAGTTTGCTGACATTTGAAAACCATCAGGCACTGACAGGACAATCCTCATCGATGTTTGTTACAGACATGAAAAAGTGACTAATGATACAAACAGCAGATACATGATATTTGAAAACAGAACAAAAGAAATAGACTGAGTGATATACCATCTATTTCCATCCAACTATTATGCAAATTTTGAGTGAACCTATGAATTAAACGTACAGATAACACTTTCTAAATATACAGTGGGAACGACCTGCATCCATAAAAGAAGCACAGATTCTGTCCTACAGCACATTAGTAGCAATAACGCATACATTTAATTACCATTTTAGTGTTTTGTTCACATGGAATAAGGAAGACAACAGATGGCAAAGCAGCATTTTTGGGACTGCATGAGACAAAACATGAGCAGAGACGGCATGATGGCAAAACAAAACAATAACGACTCCATGCTGCTATGGTGATGATATTAAAGATGCTCTAAAATGTGTTAAATCAAGTTATTTTTAGGCTTGTGTGTCTCTGATTATTACAATTCTTGTAATTCTTGTAATAGAAAAACACAAATTATTTTTAATATTACACCGACTATGTATTCCACCCAGCTCACTGCTGACCGCCTGCCATTTGTCAAACTCTTTTGGTATTCTAACTTTGCACATGTCTATGGTACAACAGAATAATTTTAGCAAAATGATGACGGGTGTCCACCATTTTTCTTCATTCGCAGAGTGTCTGTATCACATGTGGTTGTAATTCTGTGGCAGCAGGCTGCAAAAGGTCAAAAGAAAAAATCTCACTTTGGTCGCAAGTGCTGTCTGTCATTGCCATTCTTCTCTGCAGGCCTCATCTAATTTTGCCGTCTTGCTCTCATCCTCTAATATAATATCTGGTTTGCCGTCTGCCGTGTTCCAGGCGAATGTAACATAAATGTGATTTCAGCTCTCTGGCTGTCTCGTTGACTTAGCGAACATCAGCAAACATAGTTTGCAACATGATACATACATTGAAGCGCTACTTACACAACTGTCTGCTTTACGGTGAAATGCCAGAGTATATTTTATCTTACAATAATCAAATGATGTAGCTTGATATATCACCATGCATCACTGTATGACAGCAGTCCATGCAAACTAATGGACTAGGAGAGAAATTACTTCTTCGATCATGTGACATCATCCACTGTAAGTTTATTTAATTTAGGAAAAGAAGACTACAGGATATATATTAATATATGTATTAATTTAAATTGTCATTAATGACGTATGTTCATGAAATATGAAAAAAAAATCACTCTCAATCATCACTAAACCATTAGAGGTGTGTGTTGGTGTGTAAATCTGCCTGGATATTGTTGTTTTCTGGTGCTTGGGACTTTTCTGGGCATCAGCCTTTGGGCAGTGGGTGTGTCAGCTCTCAGCCAATCACAGGGCAGCACAGTGCCAGGTCAATAGTCAAAAATTGTCAACACAGATTGTGGAAAAAAGGAATCATAGTGAGACAAAATGCCAAGCCGGCAAAGCTCGCTCCACAAAAGTCAATCTGGGGTGGGCTTGCATCCACTGGCGAGCACAAAAGGAGAGGATGAGGATGAAGAGTGACGCAGTGTTGGCTTGTTTCCTGTTCGACAGGTAGATGCAGGCCAGCGGTTCCCTTAGCTGTGGGGGAGGGGCCAACTTTGAATGTTGTGTTTACAAACCAAAATAACAAATCCTATTCATTCTGCCTTTAAGTCATAGAACTCTGGTTACTCTATACTTCCTATCCGTTCTATTGCTTCATTTCCTCACTCATTAAATCTGGAAAAAAAAAGAGAATCATTTGTCAACAGAGCCATTTATTACCTCCTAACGTGATCGGAAAATGTGTTGAAGCAGCACTGTTGCCCGGTCCGTGCCGTCGCATCTTAAAGCACTTCAGCAGGTAACTGTATGTTCCTTAAATTTGCATTCATTTCCATAGAGTCGATCTCATGGCGTGTAAGCACAATAAATCAAAACATAAGGCTGTAATCACTAATGACCTCACTTTCTCATTAAGATAACATATTGTTTTATCACACTCCAACATATGCGCAGGTACTTACAAACCATGTGATCAACTCAAAGGCAAATATAAGGACCATCGTTTGCTGAAGTGCAATGTGTGCAAAAGTGCCGCTTCAAGTGCCTTTTCTAATATTGGAAAAAGCAGGCCAAGTATACGCGCACTCACAGACAGACTCATACATAAGTGACACAAAGTAAGCAATGCATGCATATTCAAAGGTAAACACAGATGCCAAGACACACGCACCTGCACACACAGATGCATAGTTACATGTCTGCAGATAAATGCTGACATCTCTCACAGAACTCTCACTTTCAATCTCATTTTCAACTTTTCAACCTTGAAAATTAATAATGGTTCAAATTTACAAATTGCCTGAAAGGTTTCCATGCAAAATAGTTTCAAAGTGAGTGTGTGGGGGTGTGTGCAGCGTATTCCCTTTTGATTTCTTCAATCACCGATAGAGGTGAAGGACAGCTTGTCATACATTTCTCCCTCTCCCTCTGATTTTCACTCATGTTTTTTTCTCCCTGCCTTCATCTTTCTTCTGTTTAGACAGGCATAATGTGACAGGTTTAATCAACTAGAGCTGATTTGAATAACGTGAGTGTGTGTATGTGTATGCGTGTGTGTTTGGTTTGTGTGGCGTGTATCTGCACGCCGGTGCCTTAGAATAGGACTTTACATAAACATAAACAGCTCATTGTGTGTTTGTGCTCATTGTGTGCTTGTGCTTGTTGGGATGGCAGAAGTGTGCACATATGAATGAGTGTGTGTGCATGTGTGTATGTGTGTGCATACATGTGAGTGTTTGTGGTTGACATATGCCATTCAGGCTGTGGAAAAGCAAGGCGAAACTATATTAATTTATTTACTTTATCGATAGTAAACATGGACAGAAGCATACAGCTAGGTGTGTGCATGCTTTCCATCGCACACTCGATCCATCAGACGTGGCTATACATGCACACACACTCCTTGCATACACACACCACTCCGCCAAAAAACACTTAAATGGCTCCAACCAAATCGCCATAATAAAACATCAGCAGAGCAATCACATTTTCCCCAGCAGCCAGCACTGATGTGCAGTATACTACTGTTGAGCGCTGAGGAAGTAAAAGATGGCTCTTCGGTTGTAATCGCAAGCAGGAATGCATCACAGCTGGTGTGTGTGTGTCAGTGTGTGTGTGTGTGTGTATGTGTCATGTTGTGTGAGGCCAAGGCAATGGTGGCAACATCGCACATTAGCTCATGTGGAAACAAGTTGAGATTATGAATTATGACAACTTCAACTGCTTTGCTACTCTTTATCTTTATTGCATTAGGAATGGCTTTGTTATGCTACAAGTCTGCTATAATAAAAAAAAAAAAAAAAAAAAAAAAAAAAAACTTACAGAGCTTAAACACACACCAATCTGTTTGGCAGGATTATTATGCAAGTTTCTATAATGGTAGCGAGCTGTGTGTTTTGTTGTGTTTGATTATGTGATTGTCTACTTATTTATTGATATTATCACAGAAAAAGATTGCTCATATTTTTTTCCTCTTAAAAAAGGCAGAAGAAAAATCTGTGATAACTACCTCTACAAACAATGAAAGCTTTTTGTTTTTTGTTTTTTCACAAATGGTGTTGCAACACTCAACAACTACCAGCTTCCGAATTTATTTTCTGATTTAATGGCAATAATTATAATCCAAGCATTCAGAGAATGAGATAAGTAAATTCGTAGCTTGAAAAAAAAACTTTTTTAATAATGCAGGTTTTACGGGAGCTATGTTTTCAGTCTCATTCCTGCTCAAGGTTATTTGTTTTTTACATGAGTGCATGTTGCTTCACTGTAGGGATAATCGCAGCACCATCCATGCATGCCATTCATAAATTACAAGTATTTGCATGTTCAGTGTACTCTGGAACCTGATCGAAATTTTACACCCCTAAGTAATTTACAGGAATAATAAGGTAATACACATGCGCTGTCCTGACATGCCGCATACTAAATTAGATTACCAGTATTGTCGTGTGGTACTAATCCGGTCTGGAGAGGGTTATGTTCATTCCAGACCAGATAAATGTCCCGTCGTCCTGAGGTAAAAATTAGCCCTCCTAATCACCACTCCCTCCCTGGCAATACTAAATCTGGAGACATTTTTCGGGACTGCAGCGTCAACTGAGGACTATCCCGGGAAAATGCAGACGTCTGGTCAGTCTATCATTAAGGCATTTTCTTGTCCCTAAGTGCTCACTGAACAGCCATTTGTGTAGGGGGACTTATTTTCAAATAAAGCCACCACAAGCACTGGGAAAGAGAAAGAGAGAGAGAAAAAAAAGAGAAAATGAAAGCCTAAAGAAAGAGAGAGTGCTGGAGGTGGTGGTGGTGGTGGTGGATGGAGGTCGAGAAAGGCACAGATTATACAAAAAGTAGAACAATTGGCCCTCAATTCGCTCTCACAGACAACAATATGGCCATCCAGCCAACAGAACAATCGTAACAGCCATAACAATCCAAATCGGCAATCCTCCCATATGGAGAGAGAAAGAGCGAGCGAGAGAAAGAGAGAGTTAGAGAGTGATGATAAGTACGTTTGTATTTCATGCCAATAACGCCCATTTGAATCGAAGTGGGAGAGAGTGTCAGAGATTTATTGTTGGGGAAAAATAGACTTTCTCTTTTTTTTCCCTGTGGTTTTACAAATCTTGGGAGACATTCAAAGACTTAAAAAGTAAAAAGAGATATTTCTGTAATAGTGGGAGCGCTTAATCTGGTGCATGTGTACACTGTCTTTCGTAAAACCCTTTGACATGCATGCAGTATTGATGCAGGGTGAATGGGGCTTCTCCAGCGACTGCTAGTATACACAGCGAGACAAAAAGCTGAGTATATAATTCCATATAGCAATGCATGCATGGAAAATCTATATCTGTAGCATGTGGATGAATACTTACACAGACAATGTCTTAAGTTACATGCACACAAGAAAACAGAACACAGGTAGAGACCATGTTAAGGTGGATAATGCCTTTACATGTGCGGCATGACTGGGATTACACAGAGCCACAGTTTACACACACTCAGTCAGTAACTGGGTTCACCCTCCACCCCTGACATTGTCTGGACTGTTTGCGGTGCTGTAAACAACACGGTGCTGCTGGAGCACACCGGACAGCTGGCGTTTTGTGGTACCGACTTCCCCAAGCTTTGCCCCCGCTCCCCAGAGAGACCTGGGTTGAACACCTCAGTGAGTGGCAGCAGTAGTTTTTCCACCTCTTTGTAGGTGGACTAGGTTGGGGCAGATGCATGCAAAACGCATTCCTCATCAGTGACTGTGTAGAGGAGATAGTTATGTTTCTCCCAAGTGTTGTATCATGTCCACTTACCGTGATTATCATATTAATTTTGCTTATCCAGCGTCTTTTCCTGCACATGCACACATGTACAAAGCTCCTCAGAAATCTGAGTAATGGATTACGTGGCCCAGTAATTGGGTTTCTCCAGCAGAAATCTGGCTGTGTTTCTGTTAAGCCCTTAGACCGATTATAAAAACCTGGCATTTCAGAAATCGGATAACTGCTGGAAGTGGTGAGTAATCAGATTACTGAAAATAGCCCCGTCCCCTCACTTTCGCATGCACAAGCACAAGTATGGGAGAGAAAGAGGAGAGCAAGAAAGATGAAGACAGTGTTAGGATATTAGCTGCAGTCCCTGATTTTGTGATTCTTCCTGATTTACATCTTACTTGGCTGCTTAATGCTGTGCGCAGGGGTTTTGAGGGTATCCATAACCTGCAGCGGAGAGGTACAAATGGGACTTTTGGTCCCTGAGTGTTGACTGGAAGGCAGCTACCAGCAATAAGTCTGCCCCACTCTTCACTTAGCCAGTCGCAGGCCAAGTTAAGAGCTAACAGGATTACTTTTGATGAAGGTGAAAGGAGGAATAACCAATGACATCATTTATTTTGAGTACGGAGCAACATTGTACATCATGAGCAATGTGGACGGCGCATAAATAAGGCATCAGATGGATGGGAGAAAGTGGGAAGTAGCTTAAACCCATTAGCCCCTATCTTTTACAGGTTAGTAGACACATCACAGAACAGCAGCACACTTTCAGCAAAGATGACACTTGAGCACAGAGCTGAATACTACCACTACAAAATTAATACACTCAAAAATGGCAGGATTAATAGCTCATAACTTTGTAATCTATTCTAGTAATGTTCTTGTAAAGTCTACATGTGTAACTGCAGGGAAAGCCACTGTATGACTTTTAAAGGCCCATAATTGACTGTAATTGACTAATTTTTAAAGCACTGCTGAAGCAGAGCTGACTTTTTGGAGATGTGAGTAGGCGTGTAGCGCTGTGAACATCCACCTAAACTCAGTTCACTGAAATTTTGTATTTCAAAAAGTTGACCACATTCTCAACATGGCATACATTTGTAGCATACAAATTATGCTAAATCATATTACATCATATCAAACTGACATAAATTATATACTTTAAAATTAAAGGGGGGAACAATGGTTTGCTTAGCTTTGGTATTTATTTATACTGGTATTTGCTTTATACTGATATTGACTTTTTTTTTTTTGCTTGTTTTTTGAAAAAGCAACTTTTTTTCTTTCTCTTTTAGCCTCCTCTCCACATAAAAATGGCATTTTTGGTCACTGAAAATGTAATTTTAGGAATGCATTTTCAGATTGGTACTTTAGGACTGCATTTTCAGATTGGCTGAAAATGATCACAGTCACGACTTCACTTCTTTGCATGTGTTTGATTACAGACGGGAGAAAAAAAATGCTTTGCTTATTGTCATTTGACTGTTTTCTGTGCAGCATTGGACATTAAGCTGTTTTTAACTGTATTTGGTCTTGCATTTGTAACTCAGAAATGTCAACAAACCACGCTTCAGCTTTGTCGTACATGAAAATATAACTTTTACATATTCTTGTGTACAGGCATTTTCAACAACACTTCTCTGTGGATGGATTTTGTTTACTAAAAACAGGGAAATAAAGTCTCATTGTCAAAAATATCCCCATCGCCGTAGATGTGGCCTTAGACAGATGGGAGTGATGGAGAAGTTCACTCTTTTGGAAGGAGATAAACCCACCCGTTGGCCCCTATGGTGTGTGGGTGAGCAGACACAGCATGGTTTAAACATTACATTCCCATTAATAAGCAAGAGGGAAAGAGGACGGAAAAAAGAGACAAAGAAAGAAGAAATGAATATGTGAGAGGGTGAAGAGAAAAATAAGTTAATTTAAGGTAGCGGGGGATTCAGCTCCCCACATTAACCCCTGTAAGAGAGTGGGCGAGTAGCCACAAAGCACATAGCAACTTTACTGTCACATTAAAAATGCTATTAGCAGATTTTCACCATTAATAAATCACTGTGAAATTAGGGAAGATGACACATTAAGTAGTGGCAAACTGTCTGCATTAAAAAGTCCCAGTGATGTGCGTGGTGCTTTCTTTCAGACCGATTTGGGAATTTTCGGGTTGAATTTTGCTTTCTCTTCCAGCAGCCCGCTAAGTGACTGGTGAGATCAGTATCAGAAGCAATCGGGAGGAGGGAATAGCAAAATATTCAGACTGAAAGCATCTAACAATCCCTTTATAAATTCATTTGACCATAATATATTTAGGGAAAACCCTACGTGGACCGCCTTTGCTATGCAAGATACAGAGGAAGAGAGAGAGAGAGAGAGAAAAAAAAACAGCTAGGGCTACAAGGAAAAGGGGTAAATGAATAAGTGAAATGGAGAGAGCTGAAGAGGAAAAGAAGTTAATTCTAGGTGAGGGATTCAAACCTGCACATTATCCTGCATTTTGTAAGGGTGAGTAGCCATGAAGCTGAGCGCAATACCCCCAGTCATATAAATGTATAAAAAACGGATGACGAGAGAAGGGGAGATGAAAGGAAATGGTGGAAATGTCAAGTAGGAGAAAGGCAACAGCAAGAAAAGTGGAAGTTAATTCCGGGAGATGGAACTAAAGCCATACATTAGCCTCTGCAGAGGAGGGGTGAGTGAGCACGGATGGGCAATGAATAGGGATCCCAATAATTGTGCAATTGTGTTAGTACATATGAACTGAGATATGGAAGCAGAACAGGGAGGAGTAGGAAGAGAAATAGAGAGGAGCTGGTGCTCTGTCAGAGGGAGGAAAGTCGAGAAAGGAATACAGTTGTATGAGTCTCCCTTCATGCATTAACCTGTGTTAGAACTGTAGCCATTGGAGAAGCGTATTGGAGGTTTAGTTGAACAAACATTTGTCTGAGGCAGAGCTGCTCTGGAGGCAGAAATAATCTCACTGGTTGCGTCGATGTTGGAAACAGGGGTGCGAGGGGAGCGACGGCATCTCTCTCTTCATACCTTTTGATCTGCCAATTTATTACCTTATTATACGCACTTCTTTATTCCTCACGCACTCATTTCTAATCCTTATCTTTGCACGCAAAGTTGTAAGGAGGTGCTGTTTTTGCCCCTTTCTGTCTGTCTGTCGCCTGGTAAGATATCTCATAATCTAAAGAAGCATGGATTTAAATTAAATTTAGTGGGGAGAAAGGTGTTGGCTCAATTAGGCGACTTTGCTGGGGATCCGAATGTAGGATTTCCACAAGGTTGAGTGACAGGATGAATATATTGTGACTCGGCAATGAGCTACATGCATCGCCAGTGTTTTTTTTTTTTTTTTTTTGTCTTTTTCTTTTCTTCTTTCTCATCTTCTTTTTTTTCCTTCTGATTTAAAGGGCCTCAGGGTTTCCCATTACTGCTTTCAACAGTGTTTGTGCAATAAAATTTCATTTTTACTGCCATACTTTCAGAAAATGTGTACATTTTTTTTTTTTTGCAATTAAGGTAGTTAAATGAAAACAGGAAAATGCATTTTTTATGAGTATCTCACAGTAGAATAAAAGTGGTATATCATAAAACAAAATTTGAATGTCTCTAAACCAAGCCATTTTCTTGGGGCTGCTGATGGCTAAAAAGGCAGCAAATATTTGCAGCAAAGCGTCTTAGTTAGGTTTTTGGCCAGTAAGGACCGTCCTGATACAGTAGGAAGCAGAGGACACATCCTAGTTAGGTGAAAAAGAGACTTCAAGCGCGTCCGGTAATGTTATGTTTATGTAATTTATCAAGAGGCTTGATTACCATGGAAACTGGTAGGACTTTGCTGCAGGGAATTTGACATGTTTCCTTGTTAGGTTGTGTAAATTCATGTAACCTGTTGAACAAAATAGGTTAAGGGGCATTCTTAACTAGGTACCAAGGTGACAGGAAGCTTCCCTGCAAATGATTCAGACCCCTAATTTATTCAGACTCTTCCTGTGGTGAAATTGGCAAATGTCCAACGGTAGTACAACCATGCATGATGGGAAAATGTGGGATTCCTACGGTGGCTACATATGTACAGTTAACAGAAAGGCCGTGTTGTTTTGGGAGCTATGCAGATGAGGATTTGACTATCAGCATTTATTTTTTTCATTGCATAATGCTTATTTAGAGGCTGATACAGAACATGCAGTCTCAGTTGCAAATTCTGTTAAAGGTGCCATTACATTAAATTGTGGTTGTCAGTGTAGGAGAACGACAGAGAGAAAGCAGGGCATTTGAGATGAGACAGTTTACTTCAGGCAGAGTTGCTGTGACGATAAGCAAACAAGAGGTCAAATGAGCCACATTGTAACAAATTATCATTTTGAATGAAGCTCATTATCTGCGTCGACGCCACGGAAAATGAGACACGACAGTGCAAGGAAGAGGTTCAGGTGAGGTAGTTTGCCGCATGCCAAGCTGTTTTCAAAAGCAAAGAAAAGGTTGTGGGGGCAGCGCTGCATTATCATTTTGTATGAGACTCAATTCTGAGTTGACACCGTTCATAACTCGACTAACATTAATAATTCAGTCAGAGAGAGAGAGAGAGAGAGAGAGAGAGGCAGGCATGGGGTGGGAGGCAGAAATTAAAAGGAAAGGAGAGAAGCTACTGGAAAATACACACTTGTGTGAAGCAAATAGGTGGTGGGAGAGGGAATGGGGGAAATGCAGAGGGAATTAGAGAAAAATGAAGGGATCAAGAAGAAAGCCAGAGAGAGAGAGAGAGAGAGAGAGAGACTGATTTCTGGCCAACTAGCTGCCACCATGAGTCAGACAAGACGCCACCTAAAAAGGATTATGGGAAGGTTGACAATCAAGTGTGCCTTAAAACCATAATGTCAAAGAATACAGCTGATTAATTGGCCAGACAGACAGATACACACACACACACACACACACACACACACACACACACACACACACACACACACACACACCTAGGGAGCTTGCATGGCCTCTGTAATCCGCAAATTAAACTGATTTTTAGTCGACTTTTCAACCACAGCACAAGACCCTGAAATCGATGAATGCAGCTTCTCACACACACCACCACAGCTTGTTCCCTCTTTGTAAAAAAATAAATAAATAAATAATAATAAAATAAATCATACAGTCTAAAGCAGAATCCATCACTCCGCCACTTCATCTGGGCATAGGACAATGGATGGATAATAAAAGAGCACTAGAGTCTTATGAGTGCAAGGACAGGATATTTAATTTGAAACAACAACACTCTCCTTGAATAGAGGCTGATGGCAGGCGGGACAAATATTTATTTCCTGGGATTGTTACTTATTTTTCCTCCCACTTCTTCATTTATTGTCTACACTCCTCCGCATCATCCCTCCATCTTTTCTCTTCTCCTCTTTGCACATTTCTTCACCTCTACTCTCTCCCTCTCCTCTTTCTTGTGCTTCTCTTTACACTCCTCGACTCTTTCTGACTCTCTCCCACCTTCCTCTCCTCCATTTCCACCCTTCCTTGCCTCTATAGTCTTCAAGATTGGGCTAGATCATTATTCATCTTCATCATCCCCCGCTCTCCTCCCTCCCATCCTCTCCTCCCCCCTTTCATTAACCCTGAATCCCCCATCTGTCTCATATTTACGTCTCTCCTTGATGCCACATTCACATTGTGTTTGCATTCTGCAGACAGTTAACCGGATGTTCATTGCTTCCGACATCGGAACGTCAGAAAAGTCTGCCGTTGTTTATGTGCAGTGCCGCCTACTGCATCTGCGCACGCAGTTTGCCAATAAAAGTTGAATTTTCTCCACTTTTATTTTTTGGTGAAAACAAACTGTTGTTGAGAAACTGAGCGAAGCTGATGGAGCCACATATGGCAGCGCACCTTCTCCTCTTGCCTCCTCCATCACCAAAGACACAGCAAACTCCAGAACAAGCAAGAGTTTTCTTTTGGTCTTCTTTTGTTTTGTTTTGTTTGTGTTTTTCCCCTCTGGCTCAACACTTTGTAGCCTGGGAGAGAAAGATTTACTGGTACATTTTGGTTTGGCTGCACTATTTTAATTCCCAGCTTGGCTCCCTATTAACTTTCAGGAAGAATCATCGTCATGTTTAATGTCTGCATTTTGACATGAAATACTGAAGATCAGTGAGGGAAAAAAAAAGATGTCTTTTAGAGGTCAGTTTTATTGCAATAATTAAATAGTCATCACCTTGACAATAGGGAGGCAGTTCACTGTTGTGGTTGACTGACATCCTACAGCAGGCCTGTTCAACTAGTGGTCCCCAGGCCGTATATGGCTCTTTTTAAAAAAAATTTTATGGCCCACCAGAAGCTACCTGCAAATCAGATACATATCTCTGAACCATAGATGTATAATATATCTACGCTGAGCTTCTTTGAGATATCTGAACCACTTTACATCTTTATGTTAGGTCATGTTACATCGCACGTGCTGTGATCCTGCCACCCTGTGCCGGCTGTCTTTGCACCGCAGCCTTGGGATAGCCAGCGTCAGGATAATAGCAAACACGCTTCGAAATGTCTCTGTCAAAGCCAAAGAAACATAAAGCTGATGCTGAAATTGCCAGTTCTAGAGCGAATGGACTGACAAGTATTTATTTACTTTATCAGCTGCAACAAGTACTAAACCGGTGTGGTTATTGTGCCACGAACGCATCGCTGTGAGGAAGGAATACAATGTGAAGCAGCATTACGAGTCACAACTCTTTTTTTTTTTTTTTTTTGACCAGTTTTTTCCTGAGGGCTCGGAGGAACGGGGAAGGGAAATACAGGGACTGCTAACATCTTTTCAACGAAGTCAAGTGGCTTTTGGTCACTTTTGCACACAACAGGAGAGCCAGGATAGCGTCCCTATGTGTAGCTTGGACACTGAGCAGACAGAAGAGTCAGAAACAACGACTGTATGCTCGCTGTTATTGATGAAATGGTCATTGATGCACGTGACTAGTTTATTCAATGCAGTGATACATTTATTAACACTACCCTCAGTTATTTATAGCCATTAATTGACAAAATATTTTATGTGGCCCCCATACCCTCAGTGATTTTCATATTTGGCCTCCATGCTATTGATGTGGAATAGCCCTGTCCTACAGTGCTGATGTTTTTTTTAAGGCCACGGAATGAATGCACAACATAGCTGCACTCCTCCTCCTCCATCACTCCTCATCTTCCTGCCTCCTCCTACACCTCCTCTTCCACCTCCATCCTCCCCTGCTCATCTCCTCCTCCCAACCACAAACTTCCTCCTCTTTCCCGAATAATTCATCGATCTAGTCCACCTTCTCCCTGTCTCATACCCAGTCCTTTTCCCTCCTCTTCCCTCTGCTCTCCCCGGCCACAGACAGCAGCAGAGCAGTGCAGGCGTTCCTTAGATGCTTTTAGCTCTTATATAAGACTGCAGCTCAAACTGGCACCGCATACTGTACCGCGTCTAGTGCGAATGTGTGTGTATGAATGTCTGCAAGGCTTGACCAAAATATGAATGATGTAACATTATAGCATATAAATACACACTCATGTGACCATCAAACTGTTAGTTTAAGGGCTAAATAAAACACTTATCACACCGTCACTTCAAATATACCTTGCTTAGCAGATCTTTTGTTTTGCTCTGGGGTGGAATACCCTTGAATTGTTATGATTCTTTCATCCACATTGATTAAAAATAAGATTCAACATAAGTGCTCTTCAAATAATGTGTCACTTCTGTTTTATAATACAAATAATCCACCTAAGCTACTTAAATCAATACTGCAATCATGTAACTAGCATTTTTTTTTTCTTGTTGCACTTGTTTTCGCTGCATGAAGTAGCTCTCTCGATGGTGGTGTTATCTGACCTTGCACTGACACTGAGAGCAACATGATCCTCAAGTCCTCAAGTCACCAGAAGTGCATTTATTTCCTACCTAGCTGAGTGACCAGGGACGTGTCGACAAGCCTGTTGGCTGAGATAAGACTTCAGATTTCCAAACATCCTTTCCTCACATTTCCAAGCTTCCTCACATGCTAGCCTCCATATTCTTCAGCTGATATAATTTAGTTTAACATGTTTCAATGTACCCACCAAATTTAATTGGAAAGGCTACAGGCATATACATTTCAAAAATGAAGCACAGAGAGCTGCTCCATCGTTGGATTGACGGTAAGATCAGCAAATCATTCAGTTTCTGCTGTTCAGCGCTGACTCGACATTGATATTGGCACTGACTGGCTAATAATGTAAAAAGTACCCAATGCTGCTTTCCTTGTTGCTTTTCTTTACAGTCATTATGTCTCCACAAAACACTTTGTGTGCGTTACTGACACCAAACAATGCACTGAATGCATCTCCTACCCCAAATTATAATCTCAAAGCCTTATCTTGGCATATCTGTAAAGTTGTATTGTTTACGTCGGTGTGTGTAATATTTTTCCCACTTGCTCATGGCATGCTGGAAGAACAGGTTATGTAAACAAAACAGGGACCCACTTTTCTCAGTGTGCACTCCAGCACCACTAGTGGTCACGAATTACACGACCTATAACTCATCAAAACAATGTAACGTCATGAAAAACAACATAAAAGCAGAGAAAAATACATAATTTATCTGTTTAAAAGTGCATAGCTGCAGACTACTACATATAGCAGGTTCAATCAAATTCTCTAGCGCCACCCACAATCAGTCAGAATGGAGATACCCATCAGCCGAGCTACTCGCAGTGTGAACAAGCAGTGAGGCATTTCTGATCTCTGAATGGAGGCGTCAGTTCAAATCCCACTGACAAGAAGCAAGTTTGATACTTGTTGTGTTGGCAGTTTCCCTATGTTTCGAGGCTTTTCAGAAACGCTGCATAGTCTCCACTGCCCTGTTGTTTGGGAATTTGTAAAGAGTGGGATTACCAGGCTTTTCTGTTTCTGTTTTGGGCCACTTACATTTATTGGTAATTGTACACAGTCATTGCCTTCATGTTGGGGATTGTTTTTGGAAATGTGCTTGTGTAGTTGTCGTGTTTTAGTTTCCAGTCTGCCGTTTTCTTTCCTGTCTCCCTTCACCCTAGTACAATGGGGCTACATCTTCATTCATTTTTGGAGCGCAAACCATCACAAATGGACACGAGGAAAACTCAAGAGCAACAGCTTTGTCCGGAAATGACAAAAATAACAGACTTAATCCACAGTCCTTGGGGACAAATCATTTTGTTGGGAACTATTTCCTATCAAAGAATACTGGTGAACCATGTCTTTGTGCCCAAGGAGTGCACATTTGGACACAGTTCCCAGTGAATCCAGACCATTATTAGATGTCTCCCATTACCCCAGTTGCAGTGGGATAATGGGAGACGGCAAAGACTGGCAGACTGAAGACCTCACCGAATCACACATGATCTATCTGGATGGATTTTGTGTGTTTGTATTGTATTTTGTTCTCTTAATAGCAAATTCAGTCGTCCTGTTCACTGCAATCTGCTTGTTCTCCAGTCCTGTTCAGGGCTGGTTCATAAATGATTCATGTCATATAAAGGCATGGTGGAGGTTTTCTTTTTTTAATGCTTGGTGAGGAACATGACAATGCAGTATTGATTTTTTTTTTTTTTAAAGGCATGTATGTGTGCACTCAATCAAAGTGGCGGTAACCTATGGCTACTGTAGAGACCAAAAGCTGGACAAGAAAGAAAGAAAAACAGAAAAAGAAAGAGAAGAACCAGTCAGTTCAGAGAATGTGGGCTATCTGTTGCATAATCTGCTGCAGTAAAACGCTAGAAAACTGGCTGAGGCGAGGGAGAGGCATGCACACAAACAGATGTATGAAGTTATGGCATTGTGGGATGAAACACAATGACTTGTGTTTATTGGGTATATTTGTTCCCTTTAAATACACATAAACTCATAACTCATTTAGTAAAGGGAAAAGTGTCAGAAACAGTTGTTGTGTGTGAGACAGAGGGATGGCCAGAGCCTGTGTGCATCTAGATCCACACATTTGTGTCATTTTATGTTCATTTCAGTCTTTAAATGACTGTGTGATGACTCATTTGGTGTGTGTGTGTGTGTGTGTGTGTGTGTGTGTGTGTGTGTGTGTGTGTGTGTGTGTGTGTGTGTGTATGTGTGTGTGTGTGTGTATCTGTATTGGAAGTCAGGGGAGTTTGCTTCCTGTCTTCAGCAGCAAGTGGGAGATCAAGTGAACATAGTAAGAAAGAATAATCATTCTGAACGCTGCTCACATCGACACAGATCATGACATGGCAGGCATTAATGATTCAGAGGGAGAGAGGGAGGGAAAGTCTGAAGGAGAAAAAGAAGGAGAGAGATGGGAAGAAAGAGAGGATGAAGGATGGCAGAGATAGGAAACAGAGGGAGGAAGGTAGGGAGGAATAAGAGAGGAGGGGAAGGATGAGACAGGAGGAGAAAGGAGGAAGGGGAGGCAGGAGAGGGAAAAATTAATAAGCAGAGGGGGAGAGTCTGATGGAGAAGAAAGTGGCAGAGAAAAGAGGAAGCCTTGGAGATTTTTTTTTTTCCTTCGTCGTAGCTCCGAGCCATTTTAGTTGGTTCACTCCTTGTGCTAGATTTTAGGAGAGCGTGAAGAGAAAGAATGTGAATGCAGAGGAAATGCAGTTTGACATTACAGCAGTCTGAACACCAGCTGCATGCTATATTTTTTAGCCATTTACATCCGTTTTGGTGTTTTTTTTTTTTTTTTTCAGTCTACTTTGTGGAAAAGTGCATGATAGTGAGGAAACAAGCTAAAAATAAAAAAGAAATGAATATATGACACTGATATTAGTCATTAAAATGGGTCAGTTGTGTTTATAATTTGATATGATGGATTTGTTGCTGCCTGTTGGATTACAAATGACCAAAACCATACTGGTTGTCTAAAGTCTAATAAGACATTTTGATTGGATTTCACAGAAGTATGCATGCAAACATCAACATCTGCATCTTCTTCTTTATGGGTTTTAATGGAGAAATTTGGTCCCCATAGTCTTAATGCTTTCTCAGAGGCATTTTCACTACAACAAAAACAACAACAAAAAAAGTTAATGCCAAGATAAACACCGCATACATCAATTATTTCTGGCATGGAGAAGTTCAAATATATTTTAAAGTGCAGGTCAGTCGCAGGAACATCTCAGTGAAGACAAAAATTAACCACCACACACTGAAATAAATTTACTGTAACTTTACGTCACGTTTTGCCTGTTGCTTCTTCAGGTTCACTCAACAAAATTAAGTGGTCACAGGAAAAATACATATCGGTCACATGACCAGCCATCACAATTATCATGTTTTTAAATTTGTTTTAGCATTTTTACATAAAAAGGTAAATCATATTCCAAAAACCAATGACATTGTTCCAAATATAACACTTCTTCAAAAACAACATGATAAATATAGGACAGAATTGCAAGAATTATACCATTTCCCATGGTTTAACTAGAAAACTGACCACCCCTACATGGTGGATTAGAAGCTTTTTACTTTTACCTCAAACCTCAGAAAGATGAGCTCCCAGTTGAGCTGCTTATGTTACTTCCAGAGTTCATCCTAAAATCCAACTTCATGTTTGACAATAAATATTATTTGCACACTCAAGGTACAAGCATGGAGTCACTATTTGCAAACAATTATGCAAATTTGTTCATGGGCCTGTGGGAAGACAGACATTTACTTAATGATAACCCCTTTGCAAAGAGGAGTCTATTCTTTAGAAGGCACGTTGATGACATCCTTATGGGGTTTACAGGTTCTGAAGATGAACCTAGGGCATTTAGGCACTTTATAAATAGCAGCCATCCTACTTTGCATTTTACTATGGAGTATAGTCGTGACAAAAATAAATTTTCTGGATCTTTTGATTACTGTAAATGAATATGGAAAATTGGAGACATCTATTTATCGAAAACAAAACTGATGGAAACATAATCTTACACTCTACATGCTTCCACCCTGACCACATGATCAGCAGCATCCCTTATGGTCAGTTTGTGAAACTGAGAAGAATAAAGTAAAGTAAAGAAGACTATCAAATTAGTTAAAGAAAGTTAAAGAAATGTCTCAACGTTTCAGACAAAGGGGGTATGACCAGATTCTCACTGATCAAGCGATTGAAAAAAGTCTATAGTTCTCCCCCCAAACACATTGAAAACACAACAACTTCTGTTTTCTTGTATCTGAATATTGTACGGCATCCATGCAAGTTAAACATATCATACAAACAAACACTGCAAAATCTTTAAATGTGACCCAAGTTTGAATCATTTGTCATCCTCTAGACCTCTGTTTTGCTTTAAAAGGTGCGGAAATGTCAGAGACAGTGTTGTCAGTTCTATGAACCTACACAACCGAACTGGCTTTCTCAACAAGTGCATGATGTGGAAAATGTGCACACGGTTTAACTACATTTCACACTAAGGCATTTAATCACCCCCACATAGGACGGAAATACAATTTAAAATAATTTAACTGTCTCTCAGTGCATGTTGTTTATATCTTGAAATGCCCTTGTGGTCTCATGTATGTCTGAGAAACTGAGAATTGCTGAGTACAAGGTGGCCACTAGAAATGGTAACATGGATTATGCCAGTGCTAGAAACTACAAAGAGAAAAATGATGGGTCTGCTATCTCCCTCCATTTTCTTGGCATTGAAAGAGTGCAACCCAACTTTTGAGAAGAGAGGCATTTTGGATTCATGAATTGAAAACAGTTAAACCCTATGGACTTAAGGAAAAACACAGGATCTGAGTTGTTTTCTGTGATATAATAACATTAATTTATACCTCCCCCTACAGGTAAGTTGGCCCTTAGGGGGTGATGAGCCACTAGATCCCCTGTCATTCACCTTCCTATGTAGGGTGGTAGAGGAACAGCGGCAGGACTATTCATTTACCATTCTCATGAAATTTAGCCTATTAGGTTCTATAAGTAGAGGGTTGGTCAGTTTTCTAGTTAAACCGTAGGAAAAGGTGTAATAATGTCCAATATTAATCATGTTGTTTTTTGAAAAGTGTTGAAAAATAAAAACTGCGATGGCTGGTCATGTGACCAATATGTATTTTACCTGTGACCACTTGATTTTGTTGAGCGAACCTGAGGAAACAGCAAGCGAAACGAGTTCTTTGCTCCCATAAAAAGTCACAGTAAAGATATTTCCTTATGCGGTGGTTACTTTTCGTCTTCATATTTTTATGAATATCAACACAAAAATATTGGCCATTGGCAGTTTCAGTTCAAACAAGATTGGACTAACCTTCAAAGCCACATGACAGTTGAACCCTGGAAGAAACTCCCTCTATAACGACCAAAACTGATCAAAAACATCTGTTAAAGCAAGTGCCAAAATCTCCATAAATAGTTTCTACAGTCAAATTTTGCCTAGAAAGAATTCATCCTAAGACAAGAAGGAATGACAAATGCATACTGAGGAGAGACTGATCTATTAGATTAAAGAGTCCTCAATTACACCGGCCAAAGCCCACGGTTGGCTCCTTCCTACATGGAGAATCTTTGATGTAAACTTTTGATATCAAACCCAGCATCATCAAATGCAGCTTGAAAATAATACACTGAAAAAGGCCCAGCCACATTGGCACACAGACAAGGTGGCAAAGCCCTGCTGCCAACCCTGTCAACCCGATTACACACACACAAACACACACAAACACACACACACACAAGCACACACACACACACACACACACTTCTGATGTTTGCCTAGTCCAGAGGGCTCACACATACACACACACTGGCACAGCATCAAGGTGGCATGGCAAGGCACTGCTAGTGGCCTTGTCAACTCAAGTAACCTCCCACAGGAAAAACGCACGCACACACACACACACACACACACACACACAACCCCAAAAGCAGAGAGAGATCACATACAAGAGAGAGAGAGGGCAGGAGGGAGAGAATGTGAGACATGCAAAGTAAAACAGAGAAAAGACAGGAGGAAGAAGTGGAGAAGTGCATATGAAAGTGAAGAAAAGAGGGACAACAGGGAAATGAAGAGAGGGAGAGAGAGAGCAAGAGAGAGAGAGAAAGAGATTGGTAGAGTAAGCTGGAGGATAATAGGGTGGGGGGTGAAGGAGGAGCAAATGACCATCTGCTATTATTGGGAGGCTCCAGGCAGACCTCGGCATGATGCTGTGTTTGTGTGTGTGTGCGTAGGTGTGTGTGTGTGTGTGTGTGTGTGTGTGTGTGTGTGTCCCTGCATCTCATGTGTGTTGACATGCACTCACCACGTTTACATGCACAAAATACTCAGATTTTGACCTTATTCTGAAGAAGATCACATTCCCACTAAGCTGGTTACATGGCTAATGAACATAAATATTCCATGAATATTTCCGTTTACATGCAGCTGTGAATACTCCAAACACAGCCTCCATCTTTCATTTGTTCAACCACCTTACTGAAAACATAAGTGTTGCAATATTTGCACATATCCAAAAACCTGTTGATATCCAAGTCTTTCATAATGGATTAAAAGGTGTTTTTTTTTTCCCTTCCAACCGGAAAGGTGTGCATGTGATGTATAGTCCAAGTGCGCAGTATACATGACCAAAGAATGCTCCTAAAACCCAAATAATATCTGCAAATCCCACATGTCTTAATCAGAAACTGCTACATTTGGAAAAAAAAAAAAAAAAAGGCTATTGAAATGGAAAATGATGTTTACATGACCTGCATCAATTAATAGTGAAAAATTAGTAGGCATGAAAACATACTGAGAGAAACAGTGGCAAATACATGAACGCGGTAGTAAGCATGCCCCTACAAAGACAAATCCATAGCCTTAGACGCATGTGCACACACACACACATACACACACACTAAACACATTCCGGAGACCTTGGACCTTGTCTTTGTAGAACTTGCCTTGCAGTTTTAATTGTATTTCCTGTTATTTCTCAGCTATGGAGACTCAAACATTTCAGCCTCTCGTTAAGACATTGCATCTCATCAGCACCATGTTAACACTGCAGCAGCCACTGTGGTCCATTTTAATTTGAATACAATTAAACAGAAATTGCCATAAGTTGTTATTCATTACGGCATAAATCACCAAATGTATTCACCTCCTTCTGACTGCTTTGCCTTTATTCGCAAAATAATAGACAGCTTGTGGTTTCTAATAAACCTGATGAAAAGCAGAAAACAGATTGCACCAATGCTTAGTTTGCATGGATAATAAAGATTTAACACGTGAATATGAAAGCTTTTTGCAAAACATACTTTTTTTTTTTTTTTCTGAATTCCTTGTTTGTCAAAATTTGAATGTAATGGAAACCTGAAATCATCTGAAAGCATATTATGTTGACTTATATAATGGTGCAGTATGATCTACCCTGCATTTTACATTATGTACCAGTGAGTCCGATTATGTGGGAAATCTGCTGTATTGGCACAAAGGGTGATTGTTTTACCGCACAAAAATAAAGAATATTGTGCCATTCTTCTAGCCCGGAAACCAGACGATTCTGTGAGCTCTTGCTGTATTTGCTTTGGCAGATTGGTCTGGCCCCCCTCCCGTTCAGACAGATTTCCACCCAACCTGGCTTTGAGCGGGCCAATCACAACCATTTATCCACTATGGGACAGGTTTAATATGATTACTGATAGAGGAGCAGCGTTGGGTTATTTTCATAAACAACCACGCTGGCTGCCGCTAACATGGACTGGACTGAATCCACTATCATGACAGTATAAACAAACTGACGGGTATATTTTCTCTGAAAGAACAGTCGTCTTTTTATTTTTTTTCACAAACTGAGAACTTCCAGACTAACTCACATTTGTGAGCTGGTTTAGCAACGCCAGACTATCGTTCTTCAGCACTTCAGAGTGTCTGGCAATGGCAGATGGTGCAATGACTTAAAGGCAGATGGAAAAATCAAGTCCGTCATGTTTATCTTCTTCTTGAAAAAAAAAAAAAAAAAAAAAAAAACACCCCGGAGGAAAATGGGGTAAAGTAAGCAACAGGCTTTATGGGGAGTGTGGTCTTGATTTTGAGAAACACCAACACCCACATCATAACTGGTGTGACGTAGAAGCTTCCAGTTGTCTCCTGCATGCTGCTATTTGTTTATGCCACTTACACCAAGGTATCACAAACACTTTAATCATATATTGATATTTAACAATGCTACAAGCCTCTTGCATCCTTAATTTGCTCATGTCTATTCACATGGGTTCAGCATGACATTATTGAAGATACACTGATAATACAGGACGTAGGAGTCATGGGATTTTGATCTATAAAAAAAAAAAAAAAGATAGGAAATCGAAATTTATTCAATTATGAGGCATTTACTGTTACACAGATAAACATTCTGGCATGGATAATTAACTTACGGGCTCATTTCATCGGGACTTTATCTTGTGTGATGTGCACTTTGATGTTTGTTTCACACATGATCAGTAAAAGATTCAGTCAAGACATTTCACATGAGGGAAATTCAATTTTAACTGCACAGCAGCAGTCATTACTTACACTTGCCAACCACAAAACCCACCTCAGCGCCATTTGATGTAGAAATATCGATTACAGTCAATACTCTGTTGCTAACAATAGTCACCACTGGACACCTGGATGCTTGTAAATGACACACAGTAGCCACCCACTGTATGGTCTGAATCCATTAAAACCCAAGAACCCTGATTGCTCTAGATTGCTCAATAAGTTGCATTGACCATCGTCATTAATGACCATCTAAATACAGAAACGCCATGGGGGAGGACAGGTCACACACCACTTGTCCATCCCTGTATTGCTGGCTGCTGAACAGCACAAGGATGCAATCTCTCTCACCCGCTCTAGCAATTAAGGTCTTAATATTTCCAACTTCTCACACCATTGACACGGATGAAGCCTTAAGAGCACTAAATTGCTCTGTAAGCTCTATTGATCCGGCTTTATTGGCTATTGATTGCCAGCTGTGTACACACACAACTGCATTGGTGAAGACGCCATAATAACTTACAGGGGAGAGTGATAACCTGTGCCCAGGACAACAGTTCAAACCAGCAATTAGGAAGTCAAGTCAGAAATGCTGCTGTTGTCCCCGCAAGAAACAGCGCCGATATTAAAGAGAAGGTCCCAAATGGCTCTAGGAACAATCAAACCAGAACTTAAGCAGCTACACCAAAGTTTGCTTTTACTGTCTATAAATAAGCGACCTGGAGTTTGCCCTCTTCCCACTGAAACATTTTGAACCGCTTTGCCTCCGCTTGTGATCAAATTTGACTTTTAGTTTCTCGATTTATGACAGCGAAAATGGGTCCACAGGCCTGTTTCTGATGGGTAACCCACTTGGAAATAGTATTAGCATGATTTAAGCAGAGTGTGTCTCACATTTAGAGGATAAATTCACACAATTTCATTCCCTGGGCAGAGAGGGGAAAAAAAAAAAAAAGTTTTAAGAGCTCCTGTTCAAATATAGAATGAGATTAAGTTTCTTGTGATGGCGACTTATTGGGTTTCTTTTATTTCTTTTTATGATATGACATAGCTAAAGCCAATTTCCAAAAGGGGAAATTAAGTATAATCTACTTATATTGAGTGTTTAATGAGTTTTTCTTTATTGTCTGAAAATCTGCCGTACAATCCGGTATTATAACTTAGATAAACACATTAAAAACTCATTATATCTCATAAAATGAACGGGGAAGCCTGTTTGAATATGTGGCATCTAAAATAACTTGTGTTATTAAGATATTTTTATTTGGATTAATAACTCAAACACAAGTGACTGCAAGATAATACATGCGGACACAAACTATGCTCTCGATGCTGGTAAAGTTGCAGTTAATGATGCTTTATAGCTAAAGAGTGTCATCCTGTTATTTTCATGAGATATTCCAAAGGATATTTGGCCTTAAAACTAGATAAAAGAAGAATGCATGTTTTGGTGCTTTGGTAGGAGCCACACAAAGGTTGCTATGGTAATGCTAATTGAATCAAAGTCAAGGGGAAACTGCTCAAAATCATCATCATCATCATCATCATCAGTCAATGTAAAACATAAAATTGCTGTTGATTGATTTTAAACAAATGATTTTTCCAAAGGCTGCATGTGATGTAGACTATTCACAAGCCAAAAAAAAAAAAAAAAAAAAAAATCTTGACATCACATGAAAACAACAACAACGATCACCTCATGAGATTTCTTCATGCGTGGGTTTGTTTTAATCATTCTTGCGATGAAAAACTGTGAGATGCTTCAAGGAGCAACGGTGGCTGCAGATGTGTTTCTGTTGTTCTAGAGGACCGAATCAAGCCAAAATCCCTCGGGAGAGAAAAAACAGACACACAGGCAATATAAAGGATCAGCGCTGTGATGGAGATGGCAATAAACATCCAGCATATAGAATATCAATGGCGATATTGCCATCCCAGTCCATCAAGCAAACTGTAAACCCCCTTTCATTGTGAATGAGGTTACACTCACACACAAAAAAAGCTTAACATGTCATTTCATCTCTTATGAAGTATTCGTTAAGCAAGTGAAAAAATATGCCATTTCAGTTATACAATTTCTTTGTTTTCACTTAAAATCTGATTTTTTCTGTAATTCTCTGAAATCAAGTGCCATTATCTTGATATTTGTGGAATTATCTCCGTTATTATGTCAGGTTTTGAGATATTATGATATTTGTATGAGTATAATACCTCAATCAAGTGTAATTATCTTGCCCCAGTGGCAGATTGATATTGAGAAAAATACAATGTTGTGAGTCAATACAACACGAAAAGACTTGTTAGGAATAAATTTGGCGGTATGCATACAAACACACACACACACTTTGTTTCTATTAGCTTGCCTCTCACCCCATTGGCAAGATTGTTGTGAGAGAAATAAGACTGAATATGCAGCTGAATAACTTGTGAAAATGGATGACTTTTGCACGCGCATTGCCTCGCATCTCATTAGCACATACATCCACAGCACCAGAGTCAACACTGGAGATGAAGATGGACAATTTGTAACCGTAGTAACAATATTCAAACGCTCACTGCCCCCTTCACTGCGGCAGAGAAGATGTGAACGCCGCTGATGAGCCAGAAAAAAAAAAAAAGCCGCTTGTAAAACAGTTAAACCCCGTTGACACCAAAAGAGACGAGACAGACACATCTGGATCCTCTCCGCTGATTTGAAATGCTGTGTGTTCACATATTAAGTCGGCTAAAGGTTTGGTCTTTTGAAAAATGACAATGTTCAGCGTTGTCAGATCACAGTTAAAGCACGACGGAGAAAAAAGAGCTGAAAAAGCACTAACAAAAAAAAATGTTCATTTAGCGACAAAAACTGCCTGCCTTAAATTGGGCTTTTGATAGAGACGCTGGCAAACATCCAAAACAAAGTGAAGACAGCAGACCAAATGTGCAACCTTCACTTCAGTGACGGCCTGATTTGTTTTTGTTTTTTTTTCAAAATGTGAAACTTTATTGACCCCACAGGTTCGGGTACAGAGCAGCGACAGTGGAGCTGGCTCAGTGTCTTGCTCAAGGACACTTCATAAGTTTGGAGGAGTTATTTCCCAAGGCAGTGCTTCATAAAAACAAAAGATTTATATGTTATAAAGTCGGGCAAAATGCCGGTGCTTCGGCTGGTTTTACTTCCTTGTGTTTAAGCCGAGATAACTGTACAAAGATGTGAGCCACACTGACAGGTAAGTCGACTCACTCAAAAAATGTTGGCAGCAAGATTAGCACATCCATTTTTTTTTTTTTTTTTTTTTCCAGCAGTGAAATAGTTCCTGTGTAAAGTCGTCAGGGGAAGGTTTCGTCTTTGGAGACGCCAAAGTGAGAAATGCTGTCAAATGGGAGATGAAGGACAGAGGAATAATAGGAAGGGAGGGGGGACATAAACTTTGGCACCCAAAAAATGTTTTCTAAATCGGTCTCTCCGCCAACGGATGTGTGGGGAGGAAAAGGAAAAGGGAAAGCAATGAATAACCCGAAATAGACTGGAAATAACTTGAAAACACAATCAGATCAAATAGGCAAACAGATGCTGGCAGTGGCCATTTTGTCTCCTCTAATAGAGCGGTGCACTGTCAAAGTTTCCGTGTTTCTATCCGAGTAGCTGGATAGACTTTTAATGCATTTCACTGCTCCGAATATTTCACCTCTTCATAGGGCCTATAGGTTCCCGAGGGATTCGCCTATAGTATATTCAAGGAAAAGAGAAGAAAAGCCGAGGTGAGAGGGAGAGGGGTTAGGAAACCAGTCATTCATTAGCGTCCACCTATCCTGACTCAGCTGCTTGTGTGTGGTAACACTCATTTGTTCTCACCTGGCCAAGTTGCCTCCAGCCAGACAGAGGTTTTAATGGAGGGAAATGAGGTATTATTAACTTCTGACAACGGCGGCGAGGCTTTGCCAAGTGCGCTTTCTCTCAGTTCAATTCAGTTCAACTCCATTCAGTAAAGCTTTATTGGCATGGTGTTTTGATGAAACATGTTGCCAAAGCATAAAGTCACTCTCATTTCTCTCTCTCTCTCTCTCTCTCTCTCACACACACACACACACACACACACACACACACACACAACTGCACACAGCTGTTACGGCAATTCACATCTCATCTTTCTGCCATCCAGGAGACACAAATACCACTTTAACACCTAGCAAGTGGGTTTTACACAGGATTTTTCACACAGCGCTACCCGCTATAAAAAACAATTGAGTGACACCGTTTACATTAGAATCAGCCGTGTATGCATATTTTCACCTCCGGGTTAAGCGGTGTCACAATCTTCCAACCAAACCGAGAGGCAGCATTTTCTCCCACATCACGGTAAAGCTACAAAAATCAAAAGTGTGACGGGACGATTTGCTTTGAAAACTCCAGACTCCAGACAGACAAATATGTTTAATAAACATGTCAGCAGTACGCCGCATTTCTCTCAGTTGAGTCCTTTGCTTTTAATCATTTCGGTTATTGCAGCTTTACAGTCACACTGAGGATTGCCTACCCAAAATATAAAGCATGGCCTGTATCATTAGCCTAAGCAGGTTGCAAATTAGCGGGTGACCTGCATTCATCTAATATTGATCACAGTTGAGGCTGATAATTACTTGGGACTGTTGCCGAGTTCAGAATACAGGACTGAAAAGCCAGGCTAATCCGTTTACACTGAGTTCATGTAGCAGTTGGAAGTAGGATTTTGGCTCAGTGTAGAAGGGATATAAGTGAGAAAACAACATCTAATTTCTCTCCCTATCTCTCTCTCTTTCTCTCTCCATATAGATCAGTCTGGATCTGTCCATCTGCCTGCATTTCCTCTGTCTGGATCCCTCCTGGTCAACCTGTCAGTCTATTTACCCGCTTGCCCGCTTGTTTCTATCTATAGAAATAAACACGCCGCCAACACACTCACACGCACCCCTTCAGCCCTGTGTCTCTACCCAGTGGCTTCTAACCAACAAGGCAGCCATGCATAATGCTCAGAAACCCTCCTCCACAATGTCTTGGTATCACCTCTGCAACGTTTAGAGGAGCGTTCGAAGGCACTCATGCATATGCATGACCTGATTGCCACTTCTCCTTTAGGGAAACACACAGCCCCACAGTCAAAGATTGACACACATCGCAGATGTACATTCACAGGATATGGTGCGCACAGAGACAAAGACTTGGGTAAATAAAGACGCAGACCTAACACAGACATGTGCATGTAGAATAGAAATGGATTTGCACTGCATGCAGAGTTACAGACATTATACCATACAGACAGGAATCCATGCTTACATATTCAGACACGATCTGCACACAAAGTTCTGAATTTTGAAATTGGAAGCTGAAGTTTATGCTGAGTGCTGTGTGGGCGAACG
Source organism: Myripristis murdjan (assembly GCF_902150065.1). Lineage (NCBI taxonomy): Eukaryota > Metazoa > Chordata > Actinopteri > Holocentriformes > Holocentridae > Myripristis > Myripristis murdjan. The sequence goes on from NC_043980.1 coordinate 11,547,807, forward strand.
GCTGGAGTTCTATAAATAGAAAGGTAAGTTTCCGAAATCTGCATCACTCTGGTGCCCTCAGTCGCTGTGGATTCTGCCGTATCCCACCATTTTAACGCTGTGAAGCATCAGTTCGGTTCTCATCAAGTGAATGAATGAATGAGCAGATGAATAAATTTGTGGCCCCTGCAGGAAAAGTACCTGGTGCGATCATCAGAGGGCATGTTGCAGAAGAGCAGGCTGCATGACAACAGACAAGAAATAACTATAAAGCAAAGTGCAGAGGAGATGGAGCGTCCTAAACTTTGAGTAGCATCAGCATCATCGCACACCTGCGGACACACAGGTTTTTACTGTTTCTGGGTTCGTGTCACATTCGCTTGCACATGTGCAGGCACAGACATTCACATAAAAAAAGACATAACACACACAAATGTTCAATGCCCAGACGATGCAAACACACAAACTGACAAAACCATTTCCTCTTTCCGCATGCACACACACTGCTAGCCTACCTCCCATTCATACGCACATGCACGCACACACGTACGCACACAAACTAGCACGTGCACATGCACGCACGCACACAAACACACCTTCTGCATCATCTCCCACTGTTATTTCCAAGTAAGTTTACAGGTCTAATAAAGAGCTTTTATATAGTCAATATGGCTGACTGTGTCTGGTACACTGTGTCCTCGACTCACAACTCCAGATTGTCACTACAACAGTAAAAAAAAAAAAAAAAAAAAAACAATAAACCCCCTCTGTTCATACCACTCTGAATCACATTCAGATCCAACTGCCAAGTCGCTTTATGTGTTTCAGTCCAACACACTTGACATCTATTTTTATCTACATATTCATCCTGGGAAGGAAAAGGATTGTACATGGGGTCACTTACTTAATAAAAAAAAAAAATACAAATTAAAAAACGCCATCTATATGTGTTACTCTTTTTTTTAAATTAAATTCAGGTGTTCATACACACGTCATGTAGGAAAAGCTAGTAATTATATCTGTGAAGCTGTCTTGTAAACACTCATCGCATCATTTTCTTTACTTTTTTCAGTGGCCGCACTTGCAAATTCTTGTAGCTGGGGTTGTAAAATGTTTAACAAACCCACAGCAGTGAGGTGAGGCCTTGAAGTAAAAAGGTGACAAAGTCAGGCCCGTTTTGTTTACGCTGATAATAGACGAGACATTCAGTGAACACTAATACAGCTCTTTGGACTGTTATTACCTCTAAACATCAATTTTATGCTTCCATATGCTTAGAAATACATTCAGTGGCTTTAACCAAAGGATACTAACTGGAAAATATATGCAAAAAAAACACCACTCCCTTTAAAGTAGCTGCTTGTAAATCATGCTCTTTATTTTATTTTATTTATATATTTATTTTTGCCATTTGGCCATCAGTGTTTTTACTTTCACTGAATGACTCAGCACCCATTTGCCGCTATATTACAATGGGGGTTATGAATCCTTTCTCTTTCTTTCGTGCTGAGATGTAATATAGCGCAATTTAATCAAAACGCTAAACAGTCAGGTGGAGTGAGGCGGGCGGGGAAAAAAAGGGTACATCTACACATTGCATCAATACATCAAAAGTGTTTAAAAAGCACTACCGTTGCTTTTTTCGGTAGCAACTTGCAGATCATAATGACTAGTTTTTATATTTTGCTGGGTATTCGGGGACGACAGGTGAGTGTGTCTGTATTAACGCTGAGAGATACTGACAGGTAAAAAATAGCATCCGTGATAGATGCAAAACAAGTCAAAAAATAAAATGTGTGTCTGTAATTCGATTGCGAGCCCTTGCTCCCCTCAAAGGCCTGCCGCAACACTCGCAGTTAAACTCGTAACAACATGGACTGTACACGTCTTCGTTATATAAACGCGGCTGTCCTCTGAACTCTGTTGAGTGGATTTTCCTTCTTTAAGGCCCCACACGCCCGTCACCCCTCGCTCTCCCTTTCTTCTTACGCCTATCCTAAACAACAGCGCAGAATAACTTTTTAGTTATAATTGCCTCAGCTGCCGTGCTCAGACGCACACGCACACACACACGCATACACACACACACACACACACAAACACACTCAGCTTCCATTGCTGGTCTTGGAGTGGTCCCTAGAGAGCATCCTCTGTTAGTAGATAATTGGTTTCCAACCCTCACAATACCTTCCCTCTCTCTTTCTGGTAATCTTGCTCTCTCTAGGTCTCTCTCTCGCTCTCTCTCTCGTCTTTCTGTGTCTGACCCTCCTTTCTGTAGCGGATACACTGATTGTGCGTGTTGTGTTTTAATTGGCGTGGGCGCGAGGAAGGAGAAGGGGGAGAGACAGATAGTAACAAGGAACAGATCTGATCTCGTTTAGCATGGTTTACTAGTTGTTTAATGTTTTTTATTTTGTTTTAATCAACTGCACTTACCTGCTTTGGCGACCCGGCTTTTTTTTTTTTTTTTTTTACTATTCATGCTAATCAAGCAGGGTGAATGGAAGAGAGAGGGAGAGAGAGAGAGAGAGAGAGACATAGAAAGAGAGTGAGAAAAAAGATGGAGGGGTAATCTTGACAGTCCATCTGTTCTGCCCCCGTAGCCCTGGCCCAGTTTCTTCACTGTCTGAACAGTAGTGAGGAAAGGTAGAGAGACTGAGAGAGAGAGGGAGAGAGAGAGAGAGAGAGAGAGAGAGAGAGAGAGAGAGAGAGAGAGAGAGAGAGAGAGAGAGAGAGAGAGAGAGAGAGAGAGAGAGAGAGAGAGAGAGAGAGAGAGCAGCAATATACCTAGGCAGAGTGCCAGCAGGTCATCTACAGAGCTATAACGCACACAGTTCTCCTTAACTAAGTTGACTAAAACACACACACACACACACACACACACACGCACACACACACACACACACTGAATAATATTACAGTGATGCAGCACTACTTAAATTTCAGCCCTTACTCATGCTCACACTCACTTGCGTGCAATTATGCATAGTGAACAGACACAACCACACACACATACACACACACACTCATACATTCACACATGCACACACACACATATACACACACACACACACACCTGGGAGCTGCTCAGCAGTGCTGCCAGTTCCTCCATCACTCACTACAGCAGTTTGGGGCTAAAATGTGCCTGGCTCGCAACACAAAAATATGGTATCTAGTTTCAACATCCCATATGGGTCAGTTGCCATGACAACCACTGCATGTCTATCCATGCAGCCTAATATTTACTCAGCAGATACATGTTTGCTGTCTGACTGGGAAATAGGTAATGATACCGGCCCGCCTGCTATTTTCGTCATAACCAGCCCAATCTATTATACATGGAGTAAATAAAGGGCTTCCTATAATTCGTGCCATACGGCCGAGTCCAACCTCTATTTTTGGTTCCGTTATCCCCTTCCATCTCTCAGTGCTGTCCAAATGAAGCAGAAATGACATTCGAATCATCTCTGGAAAAAGGTGGAAATTTCATCATATGACTTTTGTTGTTGCTTTTGTTTTTTTTATACTCTGGCTTACCGTTTAAATGTGGACAACAGTGACTTTCATGTATCCCAGACAAGCCGGCTGCCTGTTTCTATGCAACAGTCATATGGCTCATCAAACTGGAGTGTAAAATAAAGCTGTAATTACGGCTGTGCGGCTGCTTTGTAGCTCTCTCGTTTCTGCTGCACTTCAACCTGATGCCTGTGATGCTGGTAATCATCAAGCAGGACTATTAACAGCATAGAAATTAGGCTTAAACCGATTAGTTTACTATCATATGTGGCCAATATCTGCCTTTTATAATCAGATATTGGCGTGTTCATGTCTTCCACTTCCAATATGAAAGAGATTATTCTCTATCTCTTGTTTAAAAAGTAGTAATAGTTTTCTTGTTTATTTTTACATCTTTTTTTTCAAATTTCCATATAATGAATATGGGACACATCCTATCCTTCAGTTACTTCCATCAGTTTTACAGAAGTTATTATGATCTATACGGTGAATTTATGTCATATTATATTTATGCCGAGCAAAATAAGGTTTGTAAGCCATTTTTGGGTTGGTTTACACTGCAATTTCATTTGGAATACAAAATTGCCGCGGCTTTGCTCTGTCGTATCCCGCCGTGCAGACGGAGAACGTGCGTGTCTTCTTTTTTGTTTTTTTTGTTTTTTTTTTTCTGGTCAAATAAAAGCACCCTAAACAAAGGATGCATTAAGACAGAGACAGAGAGGTCAACACACTTCAGGAAGGTGTGAAGATAAAACTGTCTCCGTTTACAAGCACTAGATGGTACTATAAAATCTTACCTTGTTCTGAACACGTAAGCCTGTAGTCACACACACACACACACACACACACACACACACAGGCCGGACCATAAAACCTTGCATTTTCCCTTCAATCCACGTTCAAACCGTTTGTAATGTCTAGACTGTTTGCCATGGGAGGTTGTTCTGCAGCAGGAGAGGCTGTTATCTCCTTTCCCTTCACTGCCTCGCTCTCACACACACACACACACACACACACCCTCGCTCTCTCCATCCTTCCTTAAGTTCCACTTTCTTTCTTCCACCACCATCTCAAAGCTGGCCGTCTCCTTCCCCCTAACTCTCCCAAGTGTGTGTGAGCTTACTGGAGTATTGCTGCACCATGAAGTAACTGAGGCGAAGCAACAAGCAGCCTCTCTGTGCCGTCCATTAGCCCCCACTGCCAGACCCGTCTCTCAGTAGGGGCAGCCCACCATTTTGGGTGCTCTCTGCTCACCCAGCTGATACACACACACACACACACACACACACGACCACACAAATACATATGTAAATATTGTGTGAATGCATAAACAGATGAATGCAGTGATGTGCAGCGGTAAATTAAATAACAGGTAAACTGTCAGCTCGTGGGAGTTTTATTTACACAAATCTATTCTGAGGGCAGAGAGGCAGATGATCGATTCAGTCTGACAGCAAATGAAGTCAGAGAAGAAGGGGCAGGAGTCGAGTCCATTTGAAGAAGAAACAACAACAACAACAATCATAATAATGACAATATGTGTGCAGAGTGCAGCAACAAATTCAAAAAGCAATCTGAAGCCATCCAATGTTGTGCAAACAAGAGTTAAGTGTTTTTTTAGTATTCAAAAAACCTGTTATTTTTGTAAAATGAGGTAACTGTATATAATATTAGCTATTAGTGTGGAATAGCTTGTTTGGCCCTAATGTTACCAAGCCACAGTGGCTAGATTGCTATAGTGATTCAATTTAGCTACATCTTACGCTAACACAATTCAGAGTCATAGTAATGAGGGGAAGTTTATTTATGTGGCACACTTCATACACAAAGGGGGTACAAAGTGATTTAAATAAAGCATAAGAAGCATTAAACAGAGATAAAGAAGAAAAAAAGAGAACAAATAAAGCACCATTAACTAATAAATAACACTAGAGGTAATAAAAGGCTGGCGAGAAAATAAAAGTAATGACGAGACAATTCATTAAAAGCCGTTTGATAAGTCTGAAGTGTCGCTTTGAGTGCCTGTTAGTTCTCTTGTTAGTCAAAAAGGAATGAGTTACAGGCCACAGGCACTGACGCACGATCCTTAGGTGGTGCTGGTGCTGGTGGTAGATGCACTCTGTGTAATGTTATAGCTGCATCAAACTGAACTTTAATTGAAAATAAACTTTCATAACGTGGTGTATAAAAAGTTTCCAGACTGTTAAGGCCATAAATTGAGATAATTTGAGACATTTATAGACATTTAAAGGGCACAAAGATAAGCTGTAAGACCTCCAGCTAGGTACGTGTGAATGTGCGGATTAGTTGGAGTGTGTATAGGTGTGTGTGTGTGTGTGTGTGAGTGTGTGTGTGTGTGTGTGCGCGTGTAATTCAATGAAAACTGGCATTTGCTTTGGTTGGAGGTGGGTCGGTGCAGAGGGAAACAGATAAAAACGGAGAGGGAGAAAGAGAGAGAGAGAGAGAGGGAGAGAGATAGAGAGAACAAGGGAGTTGGATGAAGTTATTTAAAAGGAGCTGATCCAGGAGGTTTGGGGTCAAAAGGTCAACACTTAGCCATATGTGTCAAGACCATCACTACCTGCAGCTTCTCCGGTAATTGCTCTGTGTGTGTGTGTGTGTGTGTGTGTGTGTGTGAGGGGAGGGTGGAGTGGGAGGTTAGGAATGTCAAATGAGTTGATTTAGCTGCCTCTGCCACCCTCCCCAGCGCCGTGTTATAAGGACCACTGAGGATACTGAGGTAGCGGATAACCGGCTGTGGAGAGTGACAAATACACGCTGAAATACTTTAACGGTGGACAGCGAGAAGAGGGAGGTTAACATGTAGATGCACTGAAATGAATCCACCGTTACACCAAACATAAAACTAATATTGTCTTAATCAATCAATCGTGTGCAAATACCAAGTTTTTGATTTTATCTGCTCGTGTAAAATATTACCCAAGCATTGTTTGAACAGTCAAGCCAACAGAATAAGAGTGAACTGAGCTGAAGAAAATAGAATAGGGAGAGCGAGAGAGAGAGAGAGAGAGAGAGAGAGAGGCTTTTAGAGCCTACACTGAAAGGAGATCCTGTTCCATAGTATGACAGATATTGATTTTCCATTGACTCTAATGGACATTATGGGGCCTATATATTCATCTATAGCTATTAAACCATTAGCTTCTGCTCTACACAGAGGGAGAGAGAGAGAGAGAGAGAGAGAGAGAGAGAGAGAGAGAGAGAGAGAGAGAGAGAGAGAGGGAGAGAGAGAGAGCATTAAATGCAAGTGGGAGGTGAATAATCTCATCCAACTTTCTGTTCTATCAGTTTGAAATTTTCTGATTTTGAGTGGGAACTCATGTATAACTCCATGCATTTGTGTGTGTGTGTGTGTGTGTGTGTGTGTGTGTGCGCGCGCATGTGTGCATGTTTGAGATTCCCCATCAAATGAACTGTTATGACTTTCTGGTGATCAGTGTGTCTTAAATAGCGGCCTCATGCTGCTCCAGTAAACACAAATAAAAATAACAACCAATGGAACCTTCATCATAAATCAACAACCCCATCGTTCCACCCATCCAATCAAATAATACCATATTAGTTTAGATTTTCTGTTTGTGCCCCAACATCCTGTTAAATTCCTGACTTCCGACTGTGAAGCGTTCCACAGCAGGAGCTTAAAATGTTGATATGTTAATACACACAGAAATCCATTAGAGATAGCTATGATTAACTTGTGTAGTCATTTGTCTGCAAAAAAAAAAAAAAAAGTGTAACAAAGTATAAAACTTTCTGTGTCACCATTGTTTGTATTGCATCCCATACTTGGCCCTCAGGTAAGTCGGTGTTGTACAGTTTTGCCAGAGTTTCCTCGTAGGAACAACAACTTTTCTTGGAGTTTCACTGCATTTTTCCCAGTTTCCCGGTTGGGAATTTTGACTTTCCGAATTGTCCGGTTTGTGGAAAAAGAGGGCTATTACGTAGGGTGCTTAAAGCAGACAGGCTTGTGTGCTTGTCTCTGGGTGTGTGTCGGACCTAAACACACATCAGGAAATACACATAAACACAATAACACCCACTTAAGTGCACACAATGTACACACACAATTACAGCGGTGGGAACACAAACAGTCAAGTCTGTGCAAACAGGCATGGCGATACAAACACTCAACATGTTCTCCTTCTTACTCTCACTACTATCACTAAATATGTACGCACACACACACACACACACACACACTTCTATTCTGCTCTTGTCAAGTGTAATGGAAGACATGGGGGAAAGACAACAGAATAATAGGATTATTATTCTCCTCTAATCTCCATGAGTCAGCACCACATTGTGTGTGTGTGTGTGTGTGTGTGTGTGTGTGTGTGTGTGTATTGTGCATGTGTGCGTGTGCATGTGTATATGTGCATGTGTATATGTGCTAACCTTTGTGCAAAGGCTATGGTCGTGTATGTCAATACTTGCTTGTGTGTGTGTGTGTGTGTGTGTGTGTGTGTGTGTGTGTGCGTGCGCGCGCCCGTGCATTTGTGTGTGCGCATATTTACTGATTACATTCACTTTGTCACCTTGAAACTGAAGGAATGGAAGATTAAACTCAGCATTAACAGACGACGGGGCAAAATTTTTAATGGAGAGAGTCAGTCTGTCAATGTGAAAAGTTGAGAATATTTACTAACTCTTCATAATAACTGATTAATATTACACTACAGTGTCAAAATTGGAAGAAAAATGGCACAAATAGTTCACAAGATATAACTCGAGAGCTGTAGGAAATAATGAACTTGTTTGTCACATTGTCTTTTCCTTATTTGAATGTGAATTTATATACAAATTATTTTGTTGCGGCTATCTTTGCTGAGTGTTCAGTGGCCAGATTGCCTGATTCCAGCTCAGTTGGGAAGAATAATACTATTTCAGGTTAAAGTTATGATAAACTATGACTAACTGTTTCATTTAATGAGTGCTGGCAGACTTTGGCAAAGCGACGACTGATGCAAAGTTCTCCAAGGCAAGTTTATTTTGTACCTCACCAACCACAGTGCAGCGTTACCGAAAGCACCACTGATGTCATAAACTCATTTTGTGTTGAGATAATCCAGGTCTGCTTTAACCAGCAGAATATTTTGGTCGTACCATATTAGTGCTATGTTGTCTACACTGAAGTCGCATGAAATTAGCACCATTTTGAGAAAGCCCAGGTCTACCGTAGCTCAGGGATTACTTAAAGTCTGAATAAATTAGTGCTATTTCCAGAAAACCCAGGTCTACTTTAGTTGAGGAACTATTGCATAAGGTCACAAGAAGTTACTAATATTTGAAACTGAGAAAATAGAAGATAGAAGACAAGTTTTTCCAGCGGAGTATGATATGTATTAGTCAGCATGCCAGAGTTGGCGTTAGAATGAGTCACAGTGGATAATATTTTTATTAATAGAGCTGGTGTAGGAGGTGCTTGGTCACATACAGATGAACACACACCAGCACAAACACAAGACACACACACACACACATCTGGGGAATCTGATTGCCATATCATGCTTCGTGTAATTAATAATTTTGTGCATCATGCATAATTGGGTACATCTATAATAGCTACCGGTGCATACGCAATTCCACCGCATTAATACCGCAGCGCAACTCTATAACTTATTTTATCTTAAATATTGCACTGTAAAACAGAGCTGATATGACGAAAGAAGAGAAGAGGAATTTCAAATCCTCTCTTTCCGGCAGTGAAGAAACTCTTCCGCAAGCTTGCAGTAAAATATAGAGTGCATGCAAGGGTCCGTTTACTAGATAGTCAATATAATGTACAGTGCAGCACTCACACACACACACACACACACACACACACATGCACCAATTGACCTGCTGTAGCTCATGGTTGGAAAAAATGTGATTATCGGACCTCTGTGGTGGTGATGAATGGAACAGAGGGTGAAAGGTCGAGGGATGTTCATAACAGCAGCCCGCGGAGGACACAGAGAGGACACACATGGCTGCATTGTTATACTTTTGATCTTCCTCACTGACTCCATTCGCTTCCTAACCCTCCGCAGCACATGCTTAAGCTTGACCCTTAAGACATTTGCAGCTACAAGGCGTTGCAAACTGCTGGTCCACACAGCTTGACTCAAAAAAAAAAAAAAACAGAAACGGAAACACGACTTCAGCCATCCAGTCTCTTTGTTTCCCTCTTCATACCACAGCCTGACTCTTGGTTCCAGTTTCATAATGGTTTCTAAGGGACAGTGATGGATGGAGGATTGTCTGGCTAGCTCGGCAGAACTTCAAATCGAGGTTTTCTGATAAGCCGCTGGTTGGTGTGGGTGGGTGACGTTATTCAGCATTATTCAGGCAAGAAATGAAAATTGTCATCACATATTGCTAGCTAATATCCCACAGCTGGCTGGTTTCACAAGATCGCTTGTATTAAATCTGTGCACGCTCAAACAAGCGCATCAGTGGAATCCAAATGGATGGACCAGTCAGCGGCCATTGATGAACTGCGGGCATGGCTGAGGTGATAGCGACGCAAGAAGCACAAAGCACCGAATTCAAAAACACCAAGAAAAGTACAACATTCAGTAGCTTTTTCTCACAAAAATTACAAAAAAAAAAAAAAAAAGTGCACCAAGATCCTAACAAAGTAGCATTATGCTTGGTGATATGCTCAGCTTGCCTTCACCATAACACTGTTTGTTTAACTCCAGTGCTCCCATGCTATATCATAAGGTTCTTTTGTCCCATTGGATGACATCGTTCACATGGCTGATCCAATCACCTGGCATGTATTTCGGTAAACGCCTGTTGCTGCCGCCCCTATCGCAAACAGTTTTAATCCAACAGTGCCCGGCAAAGCAGCACCCTAGCTGTGTAATGCAAGTTTAAATCGAACACACGATGCTTTGACTTGCAGTTTGCGACGCGTCTCTGCCACAGATGTCTGAACATAGGGTTGCTCTCACCGAAAAAAAAACCTAAGCTCTAAGCAGGATCTGACGTCTGTCCTAAACTAGCCCCTTGTAGAAGTGAGGACGAGCTCAATGTCCTCACTTTGGGAGATTTTAATCATCCGCCTGAGTTCCATCTGTGCCTATTCTTTAGCAAATGAACTAATGTAGGACACTTTCAGCAGCACATCACTTTCCCCCATCTCTCTATCTATTATTTGGGTATAATCTATTATTCAGACCCCTCTCTGTTTCATTCCCCTATCTCTTTTTCTCTCCCTCTCTTTGCCTCTCTCTCTCTCTCTCTCTCTCTCTCTCTCTCTCTCTCTCTCTCTCTCTCTCTCTCTCTCTCTCTCTCTCTCTCTCTCTCCCTCTCTCTCCCTCTCTCTGCTGTCTTATCTCCTGTAAAGTAGATAAGCATCAGTTTTCAGGAGACAGAAGCGACAGAATAATACACAAGATGTTCATGAGAGGTGGAGGGTAGCTGCAGAGTCAAGGTCGAACTGTGTGTGTGTGTGTGTGTGTGTGTGTGTGTGTGTGTGATTTACAACCCCATCTCCCCTGTCTTTATCTGTATCCTTATCCAAACCTTGGCACCATTTCCTCAGAGAGCAGACACAATATAGTGTTCACACACACACACACACACACACACACACACACACACACACACACACACGCCTGTCTGAGGTGGTAGTATATCATGAGCTGGTGAATACAGGATGATGCAGAGCAGGCCGACTGGCATGAATCAAGGAGTCGTTCTTTTCTTTTCTTCTGCTTCCTCTCCTCTGTCTTTCTTCCTCCTTCCCTGTGCTCTTTTCTCCCTCCAGACTCCTCCTCTACTCCTTTTCTCCGCTCTCTTTTCTTCCATCCCTTTACTCCTCCTCTCGTCCCTCCACTGCTGCCTAACTCCCTCTTGCGTCCTCTCTCTCCTCTCCTACCATTGCCGCTGCCTTCTCTCCCTCTTTCCCTTTTTTGTCCCCCTCATCTCCTCTCTCCTTCCCTCTCCTCCTCTTCCTCTTCCCATCTCCTTTCTCCATACCTTCCTACCTCTTTGCTTCTCTTCTTTCATCTCCTCCCTCCTTTCCTACCTTTATCCCTCCCCCTATTTCATCTCCTGTCCTTACCCATTACCTTTATTCATCTGCTCTTTTCTCTGACCCCTCATCTCCTCCCTTGTTCACTCCTCGATTTCCCCCTTCTGATCCCTTTCTCCTCTTCACCTCCCTCATCTCCTTCCCTTCTTTTTCTGTTCCCTTGTTCACCCCCTCTTTCTGCCTTCATTCCTTTCATCCTCTCTCTTCTTCTCCTCCATCGTTACTCCTTCCTTTCAACTTCTTTGTCTTTTTCTTCCTCAGCCTCTTTCACCTCACACCTTTGACTGAGAATTAACACTTCACTATTTAGACAGACAGATAGATAGATAGATAGATAGATAGATAGATAGATAGATAGATAGATAGATAGATAGATAGATAGATAGTGTGTTATCTTGACAAGTCATTCTCATTTTCACTCTGTTTTGAGTTTTGTTTTTCTAAAAATGAATGGGAAAAAAAAAATCTGCCAGTGGGATGAGATAATGACTCTTGTTTCCATAGTGACACTTGTTTCTAGATTTTTCTTGAATCAAATGTCATTTTCTTCAAACTAGTGGGCTATTAGTACCTGTTCCCACAAAACCTCCAAGTGAAGCTGAATTGGCAGGGGGGGGGGATTATCTCATTCCACTGGCAGATTTTGTCCCCTCTTTTTAAGAAAAACAAGACTTTAACACTGAATATGAGATTAAATGACTTGCTGAAATGGAAATGAATGGATATCATTTGCAGTGCATCAGTGGCCAGTTGGAGCTGCAACAACACAGACGGGTCTTTGGCACAGTCTGTGATGGCGGGTGGTAATTGACATAAATCATGAAGCCACATTTTGACAACACAGAGCAGTAAGCTCACTAATTAGAGCAGAGATCCAACAGAAATGCCCAGTGAGGAGATTATATCGCCGTGCTAAACGCTGGTTTGCTATTTACTTGTTTAGCTTGAGAGAGAAATGTGAAGCAATGTTGGTCTCCAGAAAGTGAAAATGCAGTTGGGAACGGGGGGTTGAAGCTGCAGGGAGTGGAGAGGTCTTGTTACAAAACAGTGCGGGCCAGAAAGTGAGAGCTGAAAGCCAAAAATCTCAGCACCTGTGTAGTTATCATTGAGTCATTGGTATCGATCAACAACCCACCGGTGCATTCTGGTCATTTTGAGTCTTGGGCTTTCTGTTTAGTGTTTTTTTTTTCTTTCTTTCTTTCTTTCCTCTCACTGCTGACAGCTACAGAGCCAAGAGACAGAACACACTGTTCAACTGGTAATTCAAATTATTTAACATACCTGTTCTATAATAATCCCTCTCGCTCTCATTACCTCTTGTCTCTTACGTGATCATTTCATGGTTGAAGAAATATTACCAGGATACTATGACTGAAGGTGCTGAAAGAACCGAGGGAAGAGATCACTGAGGGCAAGGAGTGTTACAAAAGAAAGCTTGAGAGGAAAGCCAACAAAAGAACACCACGGAGGTGTGAAGTGGCATTAGAACCGTCACTGGCCATGGAAAAAAAGATCAAACGGGTGACGGAAGGCGATCTGGACGAGGCCAGCGAATTAAATCTGTTTTTTAACGGGTTTATCAGGCAGGCTGTAGTGGCCACTTGCAGGGTCTTGAAGACATAAATGTACGATTGTGGACGGCCACCGTGGCTGCGGCTTCAAACCCCATCACATTTAACGTTTGGAATTCCAGCCATTACATCGACTTTACAGCCCTACAGTGCATTTGTATGGGAAGATAAATGTAAAAAGGTAAGAAAATAAAAAATGAAATGTCGCTGCCCCAAGTCTTCTCTTGATTGCCTGACATTTATTCTGACCACCAAAATTTCAATAAATGTCACTCAAAGAGAGTACGTCCCCTGGGACTTTAACATCTGGCAGCTGCTTTAATAGGCAAATACATTGCACTTATGGTTATGAGATTTCAAATGCACACTGAAAATCCATACAAATGCTGCAACTATAAATGTCATGTGACTATAGGGAAATGTGACGCCCCCCCCCCACCCCTTTGTGCTCCTGGTGCAGGTACTTTTACCCATCAGGTTGCTTGGTCCACAGTGTTTACTAGGATTTATGGAGGGGAAGAGAAAGTGAAGGGATGGATACTTTCTCCCTCTCTCCTTTTCCTGCAGTCTTTGTAAAATTGATGATGCAAGTCAAAGTCTCCATGGTCCAGGGGTATTGCTGGGCCTCTGTGTGAAT